>NW_004567138.1:4625423-4639941 GCF_000260355.1 Condylura cristata
CATCCATCCATCCATCCATCCATCCATCCATCCATCCATCCATCCATCCATCATCTTTCTATCTACGTATCTATGTAAGTATATATGTATCTATCAATCATAAAGGTGTTTTCCCCAATCATCTATGTGCTAGTCATTGTATCATATAGTTAAAAATCATTAGCCATTTATAGCTTCATGCTTTCTTTTTGTCTACCTGACACATAGCCATGCTCCTTTGATTATGTCTAGTTTTTTTTTTTAATGAGGACAGATTTATTAGGAAAAGGAGAAAGGAAAGGAGAGACACCTGTGTTGTCACATGTGTGCAGGAGAGCTGCTGATTATGTCTACTTCTTGACTGTCTTTCGAAAACAAATATTAAAAAAACTGGGATGTTTTTTGAGCTAAGTTTTTGAGAACTGGATATAAGGTATTCTATAGAGTATGCATTTACTAACACACCTGGCTAGGGTGACTTTTAGCTCTAAGATGGTGGAGGAAAAGGTGGGAAATCATTTGCGTATTTGATGTGGGTAGAGAACAACCATAAAACTCTCCCTTCTGTGGTGCTCACCTAAATGGATCACTGAATGAAGAAGATCACTGTTAGACCTTTATTTTACTTTATTCTGTGTAGCTACAGAAAGGAAACACCTTTCCTATCTTAATGGCAGATAATCAGACTATCCCAGCATTATCTTTGGTAAATTAACGATTATGTCTGCATAAAATCCTAATATACATATGCTTTAACTGATACTTGATTAAGGCTGAAGGGGTAAAGTTTAGTGTTTTGAGCAATTCTGGTAGAAAGATGAATTCTGTTCATAAAACGGTGTATCATCATTCTTATCTCTTAGTATGTGTGTTTCTCCTTCTCAATTTCTTCCAGCCCTTTCCCAATCAAGTACAGCCTTAAGCAAAATGTGAAGAATGTCCTTGTGGATTCCTTCAAAATTAAACTCTAAATTATGTCAATTAGAATATCTGCAGAATTTTGGGTTGTAAGGATAATAGAGAGACGATGAGAGAATACACTGAGTACCTGGTACTGAAGCATGCAGTAGAGCTTTGAGCATTATAAATAAATGTGAACACACAGCACAAGTGACTCAGGTAGTAGGAGAGACATATATATGCAGTGCAAATCTGATGGCCTCTGTGGCACTAAGGAATAAACACAACGAAAGAGCATGTGCAGGAAGTCATCTCAACTGATTTTGAGGTAGAAACGGAAGAGTTATTTCATCCTTCATGTTTGGCTTCAACACACTATTCCCTCTGAAATAGAGACGACATTCCAAGACTCAATAGCTAAGTGAACTCAACATGAACTGAATAACATCATGGTTGGAATCGTAGAAGAGACACGTTGGTTTCAAAACATTGCTCATGCCTTTTAGCCAAGCTTTTATTCTTCCTTAGGCTAAATACTTTATACCTTGAGATTTGGGATGCTAATATCTTTTAAGGAAAAAGAGCATTGGAATTAATATATTAACCATGGATCCCTTCAATTCTCCAGCACAATTCTCATTGTGTTCTTGTTAGTGCGTCAAACTTTTTTTTTTTTTTTGTTGGGGGGGAGTTCTCTAATTAAATAACTTAAACACAAGTGAAAAACAAACTTTATGTTCTGGGAAAAAGCAAGTTCCTAATACCTCATTTATCTTTGATTCATTGGAAGATGCTCTCATTATTTTGTCAACTACTGGGTACATTCACTCAAAAGTAATCGATGATATTGCTACTTAACAAGCATCCTCATTATAATTGTGGAGAACTAGATTGAAAAATTGGGTCTTGACCTCTGCCCCTGAGGACCAATAAAGTAGCAGTTATTTAGAGATAGTTCTGGAGTCAAAAGTGCTCTATGTAAAATGCCCACATCAATTCTTCAGAGTTCAGCTTGGTATCATTAGCTGAGTCTTTCTGCCCTGTCTCAAGAGACAGAGGTGAGCTCGTAAGCAGCATTAGTCCTAATTGCCTTGTTTGTATTAATGTCCCTAGAACTTTAATTTAACTTGTTTGGAAAGGTTCCTTTTTCTTTGTTCTGCCTCTAGCTCCCTGAATGATTTGAACTTCTATTATCTGTGGGTTCCTATCTGGACCTGAATTTTCACGACAACTTTGCGCTTAGATGTTTTCAGCTGAGGTTACAGAATACTATAAAAAGGGATTGAAAAGGTTAGCTCAACTCTAAAATTATTTTTCCATTTCTAAGTCCCACTATTTCCTTTCAAGGGTTCATTTTTTCCCGTCTGTGTTGTGTGCTTTAGCTCACATGCTTAACTCCACCTGGAAGGTTTCCTTTCAGTTCTATTGACATTTCCACCTCTCCTTCAATGATCAGGTAGTAATTCACGTTCTCCATGAAATCCTTCTGGATTCCAGTAGCCCTCTGTGCTCCTCACGGCCACTGCCACATCTGAGGTTACTGCCTCTGGGCTCTCTGCTCATCTCCAATCATTCCTGCGCTGTTCCCATGTTAAGACTTTGGCTTCCTCCATCCTTTCTAGCCAAGAGTGTCTCAGAAACGGTACTCAAAAGGATTTATGAGTGAAGTCATATATATACCCTGAAGTAAAGTGATCTATTTACTCAACTAGTCCTCCCTTTTTAATTTTTATTTATGAAAATTTCTTAAGTCATGGTTCACTTTTGTACAATATTTGATTTCTGCTCCTATGGGTAGTCTCCATACAAGGGTCGTTCTCCCACCACCACAGCCCCTTGATCCATCATCAGTGACCCTGTGCTCTTCCCTGCCCTGATTTGCCCCCTTTAACCCCCCTCCATGCTGGATGTCTCAAATCTATGCCTGCCTGTGAGTTTTTGTCTTTTTCTAGATCCTTTGTTCATTTTTTCCTATTCCCCTTGTGAGACCATCCAATGTTTTCCTTTTTCCTTCTGACTATCCCTCTGCACTTTTTATTTTGAATTCATATAACACATGCAATGATACAATGCCGACTCATTCCCTACCCCCCACCCCCACCCCAGCATCCCAAGACAGGACAAGAAAACCATCAAAATCAGAAGCATAGAAAAGCACCAGGGTGTTTGTGGGTGCCTGCCTGTGCTTTGGGGAAAACATAAGTTGAGTAAAAATTTAATCAGCTTTAACAAAGCTATTAAAAAAAATAACAATCAACTTGCACGGTCCATGGCCAATTTATTTTATGTTCTGGAGTAGGTGGGCTTGTTCTCTTCTGAAACCTGAGAACTACTTCACTCCCTCTCTGTTTGGCTTCAACTCAAATTTCCTAGAGTTACAGCTGTGCCCCTTCGGTGCTGACTCACCTCACCTCGGTGGTTCCCTCTTGTTAAATTTTCTGGCATCAGCATGTGTAGTGACTTTTTTTTTGTCTCTAAAGAATAGAGTCACATTAGAGCAGAACTTTCTCCAACTTCTTTCCCCTCAGTGCTCACTAATTCCAAAATACTTTTATAGCTGAAGGAAGCAGTTTTGTAGGACTGTTACATTTCAGAGTTAAACCTCAGTGTTACATTTAATGACTGTTTCATAAACTTTCAATGAAATTCTGCTTTCCTCTTCGGGAAAGAAAGGATCTTTATGGCACAAACTTTTCCGAATGATTAATAACACTTCAGTCGTAAATTTAGATATAAAAAACAAATTCAATTCAGAAAATTCACCCAATGCACGTAATAAAGATATTTATAACAAGAAAATCCAGTAAAGCATAGCCCTTATCCCCAAGGAACCCTAGGCATCGGGCAAGGCAGATATTAAAAAATAAAAATGCATTGCAGTGTCCAAAGGCGTATCATCAAGTTCTTATAAAGAAAACACAAAACGAGGCATTTAATAGTCTCTGAGTATTGTCACAACTAATGAGCTAATGTGTTTAAAAAACTTGGAGATAATCATGATGAAACAAACATTTTTCTTTAATGGGGCTAGTAATGGTTACATCACAGGTCCATAGTGTGTAGCAAATGAATTAAAAAGCTAAAGGAGGGTCCTCCCTTGTGGCGCAGCAGGTTAAAGCACAGCACTAAGAAGCTAAAGCCACTTCAGCATGAGTTTGATCCCTGCTCTGGAGGTGACTCACATGGCGCTGCAGACCTCTCCTGACCTGCCCGCTGCTCCCCTCAGCATTGTACTTCGTCAGTCAGTCCGCGAAGTACTTCCTGCTCTGTCTCTGATGAATCCCCTCACTGCCCCTGCACCTCTGGCCTGTACCCCAGTTTTGTATACATAAATATAAATAAATCTTAAAAAAAAGTAAAGCATTTGGCATATTTCTTGGAGCATGTTAAGCTATATGCTAGTTATGTTCAGTCATCATTTCTCCATGAGCTACTTTAAAGTTCAGTGCAAGTAATTCTATTACTACCATTTCCCAGACAGAGAAAAGCACCTGGTGTTAGTAACATGAAGTATGAAAAATATCTTACCATATTTCACATTTGAGAAACTTCTTAAGATTTCATTACATGTTTACAGTATTTAGAGGAAGAGCCCTTTGGTATCAAACATATTCTGCACACAAAATATGTGTGATTATTTTCAAAGACTCACATAAGCAGATCTGGTTGATACCCAGAGCCAGACCTGACCAGTTAATTTTCAAACCCTTATATAAATGGCCATGTAACTTTGTGCCAAAATGAGAAACAAGAGCCAAGCCAGCATCAGACCTAAGGACTGGAAGAAGCAGCAGAAACATTTTCTTCATTGTCACATCAACCAAAAAAACCCCAAAAAACAACAACAACAACAACAAACAAAACTGCTAAATTTTGCTGGTAGTGGTGATAAATAATGCAAACATAAGCTCTCACTCTCAATTTCTTTTTAATTGCACTGCATGGTCAGGGGATTACAGGGAGGAGAGTCTTGCTGTGTGACAGTTATTAGCCACGCTGGCATCAGTTCCACGCTCTACAATCCGAGTGAACTTCTGTTTTTTTTTCCTGAATTAAAAAGCTGTGGCTCCAGAGATGAGGACTAGAGAAAGGGTTTTACAGGAAAATGGGTTGCCATGCACTTGAAAGTTTCTTTTAAAAAGCATAGTTCAAAGTGTGCGTGTAGTCAAGCAGAGCACTGCTTAATGTTGGTTTGTCAAAAGATTACAGTTCGGTGCTTGAAACAAACGTTTCCCAAAATAACAGCATTTGGGAAACTTTGAGCTCTGTTTTAGCTCTTTCACAGGAACTAAGAAGTCTTTCACGTTCTGAAGGCAGAATACTGAGTAATAGAAGAAACAAGAAGTCCTCAGTCTCCATCCCTCTGCCTGGGGACCCACTGGGCTATTATTAGCATGGGATACAAAATAGATTTGGTAAACATTGGAACAGTCTTGCCAAGCAGCATCTCAAAAACATATGGTCTTTTGTAAGTGCCATGATCATTATAAACAAGCAAGATGTTCTAATTAAGAAGTCTTTGTAAGGAAACTTGTTCTATAACTTAGCACTGAGGTACTGAAACAGGCAGGACAAACTCGGGGGGGTTGGGGAGCTCTCTTGTTCCTTCCTCCATCCAGATGCTGTAGACTGAGAGGTCTGCCATCTTCTCTTTGGCCACTAGAGGGAGGGCAACTACATGGAATTACTCAGCCAGGGGTGATTTCTCCAATTCAGTCACCCTGGCCTCCTCATCCAATGCTTCAAAGAACAAAGTAATCTCTGACAGAAAAGGGCCTTCCTTGGTTTTTGAGGGAGTGGAAATGTAGGCGACTGTGTTTTATCGCTGCCTATCTGGCCCATCTTTTCAGTTCATTTGGTCTCGTGGTGTGGATAGCGTTGTCTTATTTTTACAAACACAGGCAGAGACTACAACGGAATAAATGTCCATTTTCTAGTCTGCCCTGCTCTGTGCAGTGTGCCAGGATTTTCTAATGTAAAATAATCTGTTGGAGTTACAACATTGAATTTTTATAATGATTTCATGGGGGAGAGGTTAGAGTGGAAGAACTGCTAATTCTTCCAGTTCTAAAATTCTGTGGTCTCATAGTTCCGCAACCAGCGTGTCCTCAAGGGTAGGGGACCATGACTTTGATTTAACACTCGCTGCCAAGACCGGCCCCTTAGCGGACACACACTAAAGAAAGAGCCAAGGATGGAGTGATTGATAAGATTGGCTCAATGATACGATTTTTCATCATCTAGGTGCACACCAGATACATACATATCAAATTCAACCTCAAGGGAAAACTCTGGTTTTTTGGTAATTAATTAATTAATTAGTTAATTAATATTCTTGCTTCTTTGCTAATAGACAGTATTTGGGGGTTCTCCCAGGTGGCGCAATGGGTTAGAACTCAGTACTGCAAGCTAGCACAGCCGCTTCAATGCGAGTTCGATCCCCCACCCTGAGATAGTATTTGATTTCCCCTCAGGTATTCCCCATAGATCTCTTACCATCACAGTCCCCGTGATCCATCACCACTGTTCCTTGTGCTCTTCCCTCCCCTGTCTTGACCCTTCTCCTCCTCCTCCCTGCTGTATGAAAGGCAATTTTTTTTTTTTTTGCCAAATTCCATTATGCTGGACAACAAGCAACTGCAGAAAAAAACCTTTCTCATCCTCAAGAAGCAATAGCACAGAGCATAATAAATTATAAAAAAAGAACCATTGATGTGATTCACTAGTGAGAGATATTTATAGGTCTTTTATAACATCATGTAATTATAATCATAAAAGATAGAGACAGAAAAAGTTTAAAAATGAGAGTGATGTTAGAAAACATATTTCCTTTTTGTTGTTCTTTCTTCTTTAAACAAAGGAGAAACTGATGGGGAGAAATCACAGGTGGTTATTGTTAAGCTGAGGACAGAGCTGAGGTCTCTTGGCTTTGAATCCGTTTTGTTATGTCTTGAAGTGGACAGATCAGTGTTAGTTGATCTTTGTAGTGCATTCTGGAGCAAATCTATGGCAAAACTTAAAATTTGGAAAGGAAGCTCATTTGGAAAATATTCCTAAATTAGAGTAAGCTTTCCATAAAGAGTTGAATTCTACGAGAGAAGAAAAAAGTGCCTAAAAATAAATTATGGAATGAGAAGATTTTGTTGTTACTCATTTAGAGCCATTAATAGCAAAAATAATAGCCATTAAATAAGCACATTTATATCCTGCTTTTGGTTGAGTCACAGGAAGAACTATGAATGAGTACATAAGGATAGAGTTGTGGTTGCTTTGTGTTTCACTTGAAACTGCCCCTTTAAGATGAAGAATACGAAAATATCAAAACTTACCATAATTATCTTAATACTAATAATAGAGTTGCCTTCTCTGTTTGGTGAGACTACAAATTCAATTAATTCCAATGCTGGTTCCAATAAGCTCTTTATGAGTCTAAAGGGATTATTAACACAGCAAAGTTTGAAAGATTGAATCACAGTAACAATTTTTTTGCAAGGTTTTTGAAGCTTTGAGCAGATTTACTTTCATAAAAATAATCGTCTATTAACCTAGTGCAGTTGAAGGAGCGAGCTGGGCAGAGAAGGAGCAAAGATAAAGGGAGGGAGGGGAATGGCCTGCCTCATTCTTACTTACCCACCAAACGAATGTCAACATCAATGTCAGTTCTTGTTTTGTTTTGTTTTCCCTGGCTGAGCCCAAAAGGATCAGTTTTGTTTCGGTTCTATTTTGTAAGACCAAGATATTTGATGAGACTTGAATAAGGTTGGGTTCTCCTTGGGGATGCTGGTGCAATTGTAGGTACATGGATTAGATTAGTCTGTGCATCCAGGCACTGTGATTGGGCAAATGGTTTCTCCTTGGCTTTCCCGGTGTTGATGCAGGTGCTGGTGGTAGTCATCCCACCACCTGGCATCAAAGGGAATGTTGAAAATAATTATTTGAGAAGGCCTCCTAGAAAAGAGGTGGTAGATTTGTCAACTGGCTTATTCAGTGATTAGCTTTGTTCTAAATATTACAGGGATCGTGGGCAGAATATGCCCAGGGAGTCAGGCAATGACACAGAAAATTCATTCATTCATTCATTTGTTTCTTCATTCACTTTCATGGCGTATCATTATTTTGTATCTGCTTGTTTTCTCCCCTCAGGTTCTACTCAGACTTGAAGTCACGGAGGGCTGGAGGTAAGTTTTAGTCTTTGCCTGAATCTTCATACTTTGGAAAAATATTCTAGGTTGTTATGCCTCAGTTAAATGAAGTGCTTCTATTTCACTATGGAGCTAAGTCTTTCTGGCTTCGCGTTGCAAATACCTGGCATGGCGTAGGGGTTGTTCTCTCCTGGCTCTAAACTTCTGCAGCTACTGTTGTGCCATTTCCTTCTTTTAGCTTTTGTGACTGTATGTATCACCCTAGGCTGAGTCTCAGCCATCTCTTCAGTCACCTGTTCCAAAGGCCAGACCTCTTACCTCTCTCCGCCTCGACCCCACAGATTGGGCATGTATTATCATAGTAACTGACCTCTTTTTTGGATTGTTAGCTCCCAGGCGTCACCACCAATACTGCCAATTTGCCACATGTCAATTAGCTTAGGCTCAGAGCCAGGGACTGCCTGTGACATATTCCTGCTGTGTGACCCCTTGTCTGCTCTGCTGGCACTCCAAGTACTCACTCTGTTCTGATTTCTCAATGCCCGTGGGCTACTCATTCAGCACACTGTAAAGGGCTGGTCATTTCCTTTCCCAGACTAGGACAGGACAGCAGAGCCTGTAGGCTTAAGTACAATCAAGCTCTTCTTTATGGCCTCTGTTTCTCTTTCCTCTGGAAGCCTTTGCAGTATCTATCTGGGATTAAAGTGGTGCCTTAGGCAGTTCAAAGATCATCTGCAGAAAGGATGAGGGTGTGGGGGAGAAAGCCTTTGAAAATCTTTGTCTCCCCACCTTTCATGTCCCTGCCCATCCTTGCGGTAATGTGATGTCACATGATTTCACTTTCAAATTTGGCCTTTTCCTGAGTGAGGTTGTCATAGAGCTGGGTGGGTTGACTCAAGGGAATAAGAAATTACTTTCCTACATTGTCCTTATTTTGAGTCATAGGGAAGGGAATTGGGGGTTAAAATACCCATTATCCTTAGTAACATTGAAAAGTTATATTCTAGTGAGGCTGATGAGTGGTGAGAGAGAGACAATGGAAGCAGGGTCTGTTGCAAACCCACCAAGGGGTGCTCTGACCGCTATGTTCACCTGAATGTTCACCTGAACGTAGGATCGGAGATGTGGAAGAATGAAGCAGGAGCCTGGGGTCTGGAGTCTGGAGTCTGTTTATTAGGACTGCCCATGGGTATATATAGGGTCTGTTCATGCAGGGAAAAACAGGAAATGTGCCCGACACAGGCAGTGGGGTGTGTGTTTGTACCGGGCCTGGGGCTTCTTGTAGCTTCTACTTGAAACAAAGTAGTGGGCTGCAGCTATTTGCAGGACAGAGTGCACTGTGCTCTGCTGACTTGTCGGTTGGCCTTACTGGGGAGGGTGCTCACCCATGCACAACATCAGCCAGGGCAGACCGGTGCACTTGAGGTCCTGCAGAGTTAGCCACAAGGGTCCAGACATACTGTCAGGTCTTCAGCAGTGCAGGTAGATCAGCCTGGTATTCCAGACAGTGTGCTTTCATCTGACTTCCCTCAGCAGCATCCGGTTTTACCAATGCATTTCTTTTCTAATTCTTGCAGTCTGAGAACTGAAAGGCGTACTTACATTGCCAGGTGAGCCCCTCTGTTTCCTTAGGAAAGTCATGTAGGAGCACTTTTGGTCTCTGCTACCTGTTGTTCTTTTTTTTTTTTTTAATATTTATTTATGCACACAAGAACTAAGGTACAGGCCAGAGGTATGGGGATAAGATATTCACCAGAGAGTGGGGAACAGAACAGGCAGATCTACTGAAATATACTTCTGAGGGGAGCAGCTGGTGAGACAGGAGAGGTCTGCTGCACTAAATGGGTCAGATCCCTGGCTGTGGATCGAACTTGTGCCACAGTGGCTGTGTATAGATTCCTAGGATGAAACTTAACCCCTTGTACCACCAGGGAGTCCCTCCTCTCCCCCCCTCCCCACAACCTGTTGTTCTTACATGAATCTAGAAAAGGAAGAGGGGAGGAATAAGAAATAGAAGGAGAAGGGACTTTGGATGTTTCTAGAAGATGCTTTCCCACAGAAGGGGAGACCACAGAGTGCCATTTGGAGATGATTTTCTGCAGACACTGAATTTGACAGAACCTAGCATCGAAAAAACCCCATCAAAGTTAGGAGGGATGTAGGTCTTGAGGAATGGATGAGGGGCTTTTTGAGCAGTAAAGTCGAGTTAGAGAACTGAAGCAAAATCTCACAGGTCGTCCCTGGAACTCACTCCCAACAGCAGCGTCACTGAGAGTGACTGACTGACTACCCAGCGCCTTTCTGCCTGGTCTTGAGCTAGGAATGCTGCCAGTGAACCTGAAAAGTGAACAGCCTTGGCTTTGGGGTAGAAGAGAAGTTGTTGACTTGGTCTCGGAAAGTCTTCATGGTTCCAGTGGCTTGGAGGACAGCTGAGAGGCTGAGAGAGAGGAAGAGCGCTGAAGAGGAAGAGATGCCAAGAAGATGCTTCTGGCGAAGGAGCAGCTGGTATCCTGCTCCAGCTAAGATCGGCTGGCCTAGGAGGAGCCTCATTACTACACAACTGCTGCCTCCATTCTCATGGTGACAGGAGCTGTGTGGGCCGGAAGAGATGTGAGATGGAGTTGGTTGATACTGAAGAGCATATTGGAATCACTGTTTTCAGCCCCAGTTTCAAACAGGAGGCTGTTGTCAGCTGCCTGTTAAGGTTGAATCAGCTGCCACCAAAAAACAAGACCAGTCCCTCCCTGCCTCATCTCTGGGCATCAGACCCAGCCTGCAGGCCTCTCTCAGGCTCTCTGGCTGGGAGAGTGGGCAGGTTGCCAGCTAGGCCTTTAGGAAGGTTCTTTTTTCAAGCAGCTGGAGAGGGAATTCAGAAGTATTGTGAAGTGTTCAGAGAGAGCAGGGTTAGGTGTGAACCTAGATTAAAAAAAAAAAAAAGAAAAACAAATACCAGAAATTTCTGTGACATTATTCTGAAATCAAAGACAAGTACTATGAAATTTGTCATTTGGGAATATTGGTTGGGTGATATTGTAACGGGGAAAGGGAGGTTCCAGTTTCTCTGCCCAACCAAGGAAGGGCAGAGCTGAGCTGGGAGAACCTGGGAGAAAGACAGGAAGAGGAAGGAGGGAGATCAAGAAGGAGACCTGGAGTACCCCTACTCCTGTCCAATACAATATCTTTGGGTCAAATAGAGAAATTGAAGCTATTTTTCTTTCTCCTCAGCCATTTTATGTGTCATGTGAGAGATTCCTATCTTCCCCTCTCCTCCTCGATGGAGATTTGCAGGTTTAGGGGTGAAGTCTCTTGGTTGGTCATCCAAATAGTGTTCTGAAGCCAGGTCACCACCGAAGTGTGAGAATTAGCTGGAGGCTTCAAATTGTTTGCAGGGAAATCGAGACATAAATCAGGGGTGCTTGACCTGGGGAGAAATGAGCATAAGGGTGTGTGAGGAGAGAGTAGCAATGGAGAAAGATGGAAACTCTAATTTGATTTTCTGCCTCTTGCCTGGATCTCAGGAAAATACCAAGACTAGTTATTTACAGAGAATTCTGCTGAGGCACTGGAATTCCCTGCAAGTCCTTTGTAGGATTTTCTGGCTTCTGATACCAGGGGAACTTCTGGAAGAAGAAAAGACATAATGAATTTGTTGGCTGATGTCGCTCCCCTCGGGAGACAGGTGGCTGGTTACAACACAGTGCTAATCCCCAGACGGCTGATTTGCCGTGTTGAGGTTTAGAATGGGCTCACTGAGGGAGAAAACTGGTGGGGTCATATGATGAAATGACTTTTCAATCCACTTATTCATGTATATTCCGCACACATTCATTTCAGTGGCCTCTGATTCTAACGTGTTGCATTACCTGTTCTGTTATCCCCATGTGTGAAACCAATCACCCTTGTTTTGCCTTTTCAGGATTTATTTCTAGATTATGGCTTCTTTTCATTTGCTTCACAAAGTAGTAGGACAATATTGAGAGTGGTGAATTTAGGAGGTGGAGATGTTGACGCACTCGTTCTTTGCATAAAAAGCCACTGAAAAATAAATCTGGCTTTTGGGGCCCAAACTTCTGTTCCATTGGTTCTTCTGTTTGTTTCCTCTAAATCCTTTTAGTTTGATTTATGAGTCTGAATGTAATTCTAATAATCATTGTCCTTGAAAAGCATCTCTCACAAATTGCCATGAGATATTGTGTTCCTTTCCCTGTTATTGATCCTTTCCCTTTAAACATTAAGAGGAAAAATTCTGACTTGAGTCTCTTCTCTACCATCTGGGAGTCTTGTTCTAGATCTAGTATTTGGCATTCCCAAAAACCACAAGAATGGATTTGGGATTTTGACAGGGAGGTGCAATTGGAACTTGGAAAAGAGTAAAATGACAGAAGTACCATTTGAAGACACTGACACTGCTCTAACATTTCCTCTATGTTCCCAGTCTAAAAAGTCATGGGTCGTTAGAAGGGTGCTAGGCTGGCAGAAACTGGGCTGGTTTTACTGGAGCATCCTGGCTTCAAGGCAGTTGGCACTTTTGATGATAAGCCAACCAGAAACTCAAAGAAAGACAATGGATGTGGCATTTTAATGTATATAGTTTTGGAAGCATGGTGACAATCATGAATTTGGGAGACAGATTCATTAATGGAGGAAAGAGACCATATACACAGATAAAGCTAATGGCAAGCTCCCACACAGCAGGACTTAGCTAGTATATGTTCATACATGGAGTTGTTTATTGCATTGGGTCGTGGTAGTGGAGTCTAGGCAGAAACCATGCAGCCTGTACAGTCTGCTGTTGACCTCAACCGTTGGATATTGTATTTTCTTCTTTTGTGTCTTAGTATCTTCCTGTTCCCACCCTTTGAAAGTTTCACTGTTGGGTTGTAGGGATAGGGTTGAAAGTAGAAGTGAATGTTTCCTTGTTTCATATACAGGCTGCTGCTAGGATGATGGCTCAGTTTCTGGTAACTTCAAATTCTGTTTCCCAACTAGGCTTAATGCATTGTATAAAAAGTTACATGGCTTGGCCTTCCCTCATGGCGCAACGGGTTAGAGCACAGCACTGAAAGATGGCCACAGCTGCTTCAGTGCAAGTTCGATCCCCCACCCCGTAGGTGATCCACATGGCGCACCAGACCTCTCCTGACCCGCCCACTGCTCCCCTCAGCAGTGTACTTCATTCATCTGCCTGTTCTGCTCCCCACTCTGCCTCTGATAAATACTCTCACCACCCCTGCACCTCTGGCCTGTACCCCAGTTCTGTATGCATAAATAAACAAATCTCTTAAAAAAATTTTATGTGGTTGATGCAAAACAATGAAATGTATCTAACATCATATACAAAAATTAAATCAAGATGGATGATATATAATCTGTTTTTACAAAGATTTAATTGTAAAATCTGAAACTATAAAACTCTTAGAAGAAAACGTAGATTTTATGACACTGGATTTGGCAGTGATTTTTTGAATATTAGGGCAAAGACACAAGAGAAAAGAGGAAAAAATAGAAAAACTTGCATGAATAGAGCAGACAATACATGAAAAGATAGAGTAAAAGAGCAACTCACTGGATGCAAGAAAATATTGGCAAATCATATATCTGATAAGAGATTAAATCAAGAATATGTAAAACTCAACACCAAAATAGAAACAACTCAATTAAAATGGTCATGAAGGACTTGACATTTCTCCAAGCATTTATACAAATGGTCAGTAAGTGTGCAAAAAGATACTCAGTGTTACTAATCATTAGGGAAATTCAGATAAAAACTGCAGTGAGATACCACCTCACACCCACTAGGGTGGCTACTAACAAAAAATAAAGGAAATAGCAAATTATGTCTAGGCTGGAAAAGACTGGAGCTCTTGCAAATGGTTTGTAGAAATGCAAAATAGTCCAGTCAGTGTGGAGAATGGTATGATCATCCCTTAAAGTCTTAAAAATAGGATATCTTGCACTTACAATTCTGGGTACTGACCTCCACAGAGTTAAAAGTAGAATCTTGAAATATTTGTATAGCTATGTTCATAACAGCAGTATTCACAGTGGCTAAAATGGGGGATCAACCGTGTGTCCTTTGACAGATGATCAATAAGCAAAATACGGTATATGTAATGAGAACATTATTCAGTCTTCAAAAGAAAGGAAATTCTGACATAAACTTCATATATATATATATATATATACACATAAATTATCTTCATATATATACATATATTATCTTCCTTTTATTTCTATGTAAATGTAGATGTGTAACAACTTCACTTTTTGACTGCCCCTTTAATCCAGTGTATCTTAAGCTTAATTATTTTTTTATCTAAATTTTATTTCATTTTCATATATTTTTTACATTATTCCTCATTTTCATACAATGTGCGCTTTATCATCTCGTGTGTGGTCGCCACCACCAATTCACCTGTGCACCATCATCATAGTCCCTTGTGTTCTTCCCACCCCTGTTTTTTTATTTTTTTAAATTATTACAAAAGTTTTTTTTT
>NW_004567138.1:4641376-4648023 GCF_000260355.1 Condylura cristata
TTGAAGAATGTCATTGAGATTTTTATGGGGATGGCATTAAATCTGTATATTGCTTTTGGTAGGATGGCCATTTTGATGATGTTAATTCTCCCAATCCATGAGCAGGTTCCCACCCCTGTTTTGACCCAATTTCCTCCTCACCCCCAGGAAGAGCATCTCTGGCTTATAGTTGATTTTGATTTTCTTGGTTTAATTATTTCCCCCCACCCCTCTTAAGGTCCCCTACATTCCTCCTATAAGTGAAACCAGCTCCATTTATAAACTTTGTATTATGGTCTCTCTCTCTCTTTCTCTCTTAACCCTTGCTCTGGGAAGACTCTGAATAACTCATTTATTCTATGTTATGAGGTATCATCCCAGTCGGACATCCACTGAGAGAGGAAGAGAGATGAACTTTGGGGTAAGGCAGTATACTAGTGGAAATAAACTGGTGACTAAATGATAGTGTAATTCTATGCATTTAAGGACTTTAGAGTAATTAAATTATAAAGATAGCAGGAAGCACTGTTATGGTTAGGGACTGGGGTGCGGAGGGGAGGGATAAATGGGTAGTTATTGTTGAAGGGGTATAAACTTTCACTTTTTTTCAAAAAAAGGTTTATTTATTTGTGCATATAGAACTGGGGTACAGGCCAGAGGTACAGGGGCACTGAGAGGATTCACCAGAGACAGAGTGGGGAGCACAACAGGCAGATTGAGGAAGTACACTGCTGAGGGGAGCAGTGGCGGGTCAGTAGAGGTCTGCCATGCCATGTGGATCACCTCCAGGGCGGGGATCGAACTCATGCGGAAGTGGCTTTAGCTTCCTAGTGCTGTGCTCCAACCTGCTGTGCCATCAGGGAGGGCCCTAAACTTTCACTTTTACAAGATGAAAAGAGTCATGGGTATGGGGGGGGCAGCAATAACTGTACAAGATCACACATGTCTACACTACCCTGGAATGTACTCTTCCCTAGGGCTAAGATGGTACATCTTATGTTACGGATATTTTACCACAATTCGTTATTTGGGCAGAAAGGTTATGGATTCCTTTCTGTGTCATCTTACTGTAATGTAAGTGATTCGGTGTGCATATTCTAATCACACACACACATTTTTGTCATCTTATCAAAAATTTTAATGTGTGAATTAGGTTATTTATAAAATCTAAATGCTGAACAATAGGTGAAATTATGTAAATCAATGTGTAGATAAGTGAATTACTACATTGGCAATACTACTGATGTTACAGGATGGGGAAGTGTTCTCTGTATGAAATAAAAACCAAGATCAGAAAACAGTATACTGTGGGGACTTCACACCAGTAGAAATATAGGGAGAGACATTTAAAGAGACCTAACTTAAATTAGTAAAAATGGTAAATTAATACATCATTTTTTCCCATCATATCCATCTCAGTTGTCCACAGTGCTTTAAATTTGATTAAACCCACATGGAGCGGCAGACCTCTCCTGTCTTTCCTGATGTTCCCCTTAGCAGTGTATTTCAGTAAATCCACCTGTTCTGCTCCCCTACTCTATCTTTGGTGAATCCTCTCACACTGCCCCTGCCAACCTCTGGCTGATATCCGTTATCTTACACAAAAATAGATAAATAAATTTTATTAAAGCAAAAAAAAAAAAGAAATATATAAACGTTCTAGGAAATAGGACAAAATGTAGTGGCTACCTGTTGGCAACAAGTTTGTGGTGAGATTTTTTTTTTTTTATAAAACACTGTCTACAATAAGCATACACTGTTTCTATAACCTGAATAATAACCTATAGTAGAAATAGTCATAAAATTGATATTTTTTTTAAACTAAGATAGCACTGGATAGGCTATCTTTACCCAAAGGACTGACTGAATATACCAGCACAACATTTGGGGATCAGACCTCTGATCAGGAATTTAACACTCCTGAAATAATTTCTAAAGAAAAATAAGATCTGTCTTAAAATATTTTGACTTCTGGTGCCTTCAGCAGGCATGTAATCTGCTATGAACTGGCGACTTGCCAGCTGGGGCAATCCAGTTTAACAAATGAGGCTTATAAGCCTTTCTTCAATTCATATTGGTAGCACTTTCTTACTGAGATGTAAATACCACAGCTGGTGAAGTGGCTATGTTAATTAGCATTGGGAAGAAGGTTGGCAGATGTAGAGGAAGAGCCACCAGCCTCCCGTGGGCTCCCACAGCCTGGAACAAGCAGGTAGATAGAGAGGCAGGGGGTGCTCTTCCCTGCCCAGGGTCCAGGGGTTGAGGTGAAAAGCTATCTTTAAGCTGCAGAGCTCCTCAAATAGGAAGATTCCATTGCGTGACTTGATGTCTGGGTTCTCAATTTTGGTTAGGAGAGAAGAAGCTCTCGGAGTCTAAGTGGTAGAAAAGTTTCCAGCTGAAGGACTTTGAAATAGAACTGAATAGGACATCTGGATCATAGGGGCGAGTGAAGTTGAGAGGAGAGTGAGGGATGAGGTTAAGTGTGTTATGTGTGTGTGTGTGTTTAGTAATGAGTTTTTAAAAAACATTTATTTATGTATACAGAACTGGGGTACAGGCCAGAGGTGCAGCAGCAGTGAGATGATACACCAGAGACAGAGTGGAGAGCAGAACAGGCAGATGAACGAAGTATACTGCTGAGGGGAGCAGCGGGTGGGTCAGGAGAGGTCTGCCGCACCATGTGGATCTCCTCCGGGGCAGGCGGGGATCGAACTCATGCGGAAGTGGCTTAAGCTTTTTAGTGCTGTGCTTTTAACCCGCTGCGCCACCAGGGAGGGCCCTAGTTATGAATTTTAAAGAAGGCAGGGACAATTCCGCAGTGGGGATATGGTGATGGTGGTGTTGGTGATGGTGGTGGTTGGTGATGGTGGTGGTTGGTGATGGTGGTGATTGATAACTGGGGAAAGATTTTAGAGGAGCAAAGTAATCTCTTTGCTGATCTGTGCGACATGGTGAATAACCCTCCCATGCCCTGCATCATTACCTTGTCGGTAGCTTCTGCATACCACAGCTGCATGTAAGTATTTTTCAAAAATCAAGAAGGGGCTGTGTTTCATGGGAGAATTGAAGAGAGGGGAGAAGGAATTGAAGATGAGACAAGAGAGACGTTATAAAGATTTCACTAGAGAATTGAAATGAAAGAACCAAGGTAAAACAGGGGTCTCCCATGGACCCCAGAAATATTTAGAGACATGCAGGACAATCCTGTGCAGTAAGAATGAGATTTTTGAATGGAATCTCAGAGGTAAGGTCACACGCAATGATGTATTTCTTACATTTGCGCTTTTCAGAGCCAGACACTAAATAGTTAATACTTTCAGATTGATTGATTAATTGATTTTTTGTTAGCCAGATGCTCAGGCCAGGAAAAATTCAGTCCAAAGTTTGGATTTTTATCAGTTCCCAGGCTTAGTGTTTTCCTGTTTGTTTTAGGTAATGCAATTAATAGTTGAGATTTGCAATTGTCAATTATCCGTTCTCTTGCCAATATTTAAAAAAAAAAAGGCATGGAAAGAAAACAGCCATAAAGATAATCAGTTACAAGAACGGGGTTTATTTCTCCCTACTGGGTCATTTTCCCCCCAAAAGTCCTCAGAGATTAAACTGATTAATATTTGTCATTTCAAAATGACACAATAGTCATTCAGCCCATTAGTAAGCCCTGGTCTGTGACACAGTTCAGGGCAATCAATTTATCACTAAAATTTCATTTGTTTATTACCCAAACAAATAAAAGAGCTGGATTGGAAATTATGTCAGTGCTGTTAGTACTGATTTGGGGGGCTCTTATTTTCCTCTAGTAATTGAAGTGTTGGATCCAGGATGTCTCTGCTTATTAGAGCCAAGTTCATGAACGTTCTAATGGAGCACATCTTGCCTATCCACTATTAATCAAGGTGCTTCACAGTGAGGGAAGAGACCTCATTTTGGACAGTTCAGTTTCTTATTCATGAGTTCAGAGGGCTTTCTTTTTTTAGATCTGTCTCCCCTTTTGCACTCTGTTTTTTATTAGATGATCTCATTTTATTGGGACCAACAAGGAAAAATGAGTATGCAGGGATTATCTGTGCATAAAAATGCTCATTTATGGAAGCGTAATTTCAGGTTAAAGTATTATTAGGCAGGAAAAATGCAGCCCAGACCAAATACGGCATACTAAAAAAGCAGGAGAAAGCAGGGATTTCACTTTTAGTTTAGACTTTATTTCTTGTCAGCTCTGGGAAGTGGGGCAAGTGGCTGAACTTTTCAACTCCTCGTTATCCTGTGTACTGGAATAGGATAATGCTATACATCCTACCTGGTGACACGGCATAAGTGACCCCCTGCCTGTCCGAGTTATGTGGCATTCTTTATGGCTCCCTTCTTGACTCTAGTTTTTTCCTCCAGAGCACAGATCACAATTATACGCCATATTACTGACCACTATGTGTTACTATATATATGTTTATCTTTCTAGTTGCTGTTTATAGAAATAGAAAATAAGCTGTATGAAAACAGGGTTCTTTTAGGGGGTGGTGGCACTGACAGGCACTTAGAGGAAGATCAGTAAATAATTGTTCAAGACACATTTTAATAGTAATAGCTGGGGTTAGAAAATAAAATCAAATGTGCTGTAGTGTGTAAGTGCTGTTGTCAGGAGGCCATAGTTTTGCTCTCAGCTTGACCACTCTGACTTTGTGACCTTGGGTAAGTAAATTAGCTATTTAAAGTTTCAGTGTTACCTTTTGTCCGGCTTAAAATGAGCCTAAAAATAGTACTTGACTCTGAGTTGTTATGAGAATAAATAAAAGAAAAATAATTCATGTTCTCAGCCAGTGTCTGAGTTCATTGTTTGTTGTTACTATGAGTTTCTGGGTCATAGAGACTGGATTCAGCTTTTCTGAGTTGGAATAGAAAGATTAGATGATGTCACAAAAAAGACTGATACTGACAAAGGTTTCTCTTGTTTGTCTCATAGCAAATGCCTTCGCCTGTCAATCCCAGTTTTGAGATGTTTTATGTTTGAAGGACATTTTTAAAAAAGAATTTATTGATTTATGCATACAGAAATGTGGTACAGCCAGAGGTGCAGGTGTGGTGAGAGGATTCACCAGAGACAGAGTGGGGAGCAGAACAGGCAGATGGACAAAGTACACTGCTGAGGGGGCAGTGGGCGGGTCAAGAGAGGTCAGCTGCACCATGTGGGTCACCTCCAGGACTGGGATCGAACTCCACTGAAGTGGCCACAGGTTGGCTTAGCTTAATAGTGTAGCGCTTCAGCCCGCTGCACCACCAGGGAGGGCCCAGCTAATGACTATGAGGGTCCTGCATGGGAATGTTACAGGGCGGGGGGGGTATACCTCAGAACCCTCAAACCTACCTGCTCTAAATAGGGTCTGCCATCTGACTCATGAAAACATACTCTAGTGTGCAAGACCATTAATGGAAAAGAACTTTAATACAATGAGTGTGCAACAAAGAAAAGTGGAAGAATAAAGTTTCCAAATCAAGCACCCAAAGTTACCCACTCCCTTGTGGGTAAATGCCCAGCCAAACAGGGTTGCTCCAAGCAGGGCCATGGAGATCCAAATATCAGCCACAAGTCTAAGGTACCTCCTGGGGGAGGGATGGGGAGACCCATAGGAAGAGGCAGAAGGAGCCAGCCAGGTCCAGATGGAAAAGAACAAATTCAAAATCAAGATAAAAGCTGCCATCATTAACCTCCTTGCGGGTCTCTCAGTGAACATGCCATGGACTTAGCTGAAACATGCCTCTCTGTCCATAAACTGGCTTACTCCTGCAGCTAGATCCATGGATGTAAGAGTTAGGGATGAGTAAGAAAGGAAAGAAGGGAACTCTTCCTTAGCACCCTCTGGTTGTGAGGCACTGTTGCTAATTGGAAAAGTTGTCTCATCTAGTCGACGATAATCTTTGCAATGAGCATTTTGTTTATTTAGTAGAAACCCGAGACTGAGGAAGGTTAATAACTCACTCAAGTTCGATAACAAGTTACTGATGGCCCAGAAGTTCCAATTTTGAGCTCTGTGACTCCCATGGCTGTGTCTTTCAGTACAGTATCTGACCACATGCAGCAGGTGAGGACCTGCCTGGCCCAGCAGTTGGGTCTCAGAAGCCCATGTGGAACAGTAGCAGCAAAGGGGGATACCAGCCCACTGCCTCGCTTGGTTCTAGATGTTTCCATTCAGCTCAGCACCAACTTGGACAGAACCTCACCTACACATGCTGAAGGAGAAGCAGACATTTGGGGGTCAGAGGAGACTTCCCTGACCCATTCAGGCCCCTTGCTCCCCTCTGCTGATTTATGAGCCCTTCCTATACACCCCACAACTCACTTGTGAATGTGCTTAGTTCTGTACCTAATGCGTTGTGTTGTTTTCTACCTCTTATGCATCTGCCTTCTGGCATGTGATCTAGAGTGTAGGGAGGGTGTCTGAGTCATCATTATCCTTAATGCCAATTCCCTGCCTGTCGCAGGGCTGTGTTCCAGCTGTTGTAGAGCTTGTGGGAGAGGAATGGATGGGAATGATGTTTGGAACTGACTTTGAAAACCTCAGCAGCTCCTGCCTTACTCCTTTTTATGTTGACTCTGTTTTTTTTTTATTATTTTTTAATAATATAACAGTTTATTTTTACATCATTTTGTACTTCCCCCCCCCATCTCAATTGTA
>NW_004567138.1:4648123-4702949 GCF_000260355.1 Condylura cristata
TCCACCCCCGCAAAATGTCTGGTATATGGCTGTTCATTATTTTTATTATTTTCTCATTATACTCCTGCTATGAGCGAAACCATCCGGTATTTTTCTTTCTCTTTCCGGTTTATCTCACTAAGCATGGATGGAGCTGGAAAAGATCATGATGACTCTGTTTTAATACCCTTTCTTCTATGCCTTCTCCGCCCATGCTCTCTCCACTTCTTGTATAGCCAGAAATCCTAGAGGCAGAGATAGGTCATTGTTTTCTCTGCCTAAGGGTCTAAGAAAGAGATAGTAGAAGACTTGGGTCCAGGTTATGTGGTGTCATAGTCAATTTATTCTGTGCACGACCTTGAAGATAGATTGTATAGATTGTGAACACTTTGCCAGAGTTGGAGAGTGTCATAGAATCTACCGACTTGCCAGATGCATGGTGTGTAAGAGGCCACATCCTGTCATTATGGGGTGAAAAAGACTTAGCTACTGTGCTTACCCCTGACAGTATTTGCTTTGCTCAAGTATCATATTTTTGTTTTTAAATTAAAAACATTATTGTTTCATAGAAGAACTGGGTGTAGGCCAGAGGAGTGTGTGTGTTGGGGGTGGGGGGACATTAAGAGGATTCACCAGAGACAGAGTAGGGAGCAGAACAAGCTGATTTACTCAAATACACTGCTGAGGGGAACAGTGGGTGAGACAGGAGAGGTCTGCTGCACCATCTGGGTCAGCTCCCTGACTGGGGAAGTGATCTTAAGTCATCACAGTGATAAAGTATAAACTTCTGTCATGAAGCTGAGATTAGTCTTCCTAATCTCATTTTGTAAACAAGGTAGTTATGAGCATAAACTCTGGACAGTTTGTATTTCAGCTGATTCCATCACTTTCTAACTCTGCTTGACCCAGCTACCTAAATTCTGTTCCTTTGCTTTCTCACCTGTAAAATGACAAAACTTGGAGGATTAATTTAGTTCATATATATGAACCGTATCTAGCATTTAGAAAATATTGAATTCATCATCTTCATCATCACCACCACCATCATTTTATCACCATTGTAATGGGGTCTTCATTCTGTAATGCAATTTTCCAAACTTTGAGTATTTTCCTGTCAAACTAGATACATTGAAGCCCATTGTGTATATCAACTCCCTGTACGTAAGAGTGGAGAAAAGTAAACCACTCATAAATAACTTGATACAGTAGGTCACTCACTGGGAATCCAGGAGATTCCCAGTTGAACCTCTAACATGATCTCAACACAATCATACAAAACTTCCTTCAAATTGTAATCAGTTTCTTTAAAATAAAATTATTAAAAATATTGAATTAGGGGCCCTCCCTGGTGGTACAGTGGGTTACAGTACAGCACTAAGAAGCCAAAGCCACTTCCTCATGAGTTCGATCCCAGCCCTGGAAGGAGGTGACCCACGTGGTGCAGCAGACCTCTCCTTACCCGCCCGCTGCTCCCCTCAGCAGTGTGCTTCATCAATCTGCCTGTTCTGCTCCCCACTCTGTCTCTCGTGAATCCTCTCATTGCCCCTGCACCTCTGGTCTATACCCCAGTTCTGTATGCATAAATAAATATATCTTTAAAAAAAAAGTATCGAATTAGGTCTAATGCAAGGAAGTACATATAAGCTGCTAATCTGCTCTCCTGTGACCTTAGAAGACATGGCCGAAAGGGGCCAAGCTCCTCATTGTTTGGCTCATCCAAGTACCATGACCACTTCTCAATTAACTATTCTGTGCTCTCCAAGGTCCCTTCCAGCTCTATACCTCTGTGATTTAATGACTCAGAAATGAATGGATGTATTAAATGTTGATTTTTGGAGATTTAATACACGTAGCATTGGAAATTTTTCATGAGGTCATAGGATTTGGAGAAACTGGAGAACTGTCTTTACTGTCAGGATAAGAAACATTCCCTGACGGCTTCCCCTGGTCTTATTTTCAGAAAAAGGAGTCTTGAGGCCTAAAGGAAGATGGGATAAGGGGAAGTCTGGGTGTTTAAAATTCTTTTGCCTTTACTGATAATTGCCTAAACATGCTTTTTGGAGATTTTCCTAGGCCTTAAAGGCAGCCTGCAAGCTTTTTGTTGCAGGGGCAGGGCAAGATGTTGAAGATTTGGAAGGACTTGAGCCAGAGACCTTCCCAAGACCAGGACTGGGTGTCTGATATTTGAGTTGAAAGCAGATCTACACTGAAAAGTAGTCAGAGGTTACCCTCATTTTCTACAGATGTTTTAATGAAACATTTTTGATCAGAAGTGGCTCACCTTGGCAAGCCTGGTTTTGTGATAAGGGGTCCTCTATTGTAAGCTTGGAATTCAAGCTTATTGATAGAAATACACTTATGGGAAATCGTGAGACAGATGTCTTGTAAGAAAATGGTGCTTATTTGAGGGCTTTGATGCCACGTCCTCATTCCCCCACAAACCACTGGGATTTCACTTTTATTCTGGAATCAAACAACTCTGGAGAACCCCTTTCTGTTCCCATGATGTTTGAATTAACAGCTTCTGTTTATCTGAGCCCGGTAGCTGGTAAAACATGAGAAACGGGGTAGCCAAGGATCAGAGTCTCTTTTGACAAGTCAGGAAGGAAGAATTTGAAATCCAGGCTATTTCCTTTCTGCATCATATTTTGATCATTTGCAACTTTGCTTCCTGTCCCAGTCTTCAGAGCAAGATTGCGACTAGCATGAGAAATGAACTGAATTCACTTGCCCCTGATGGGATAAAGCACTAATTTCAGCCCCACTAACCCAGAGAGAAATGCTTTCTGGGGCTTTGGGTCTACAAGTGCTGTGTTGGGAACTTCTGTCCTTGCCTTTCCATGCATCGGGAACCAAATGACTCAATTCAAAGCTTCTGAAGACCATAGATCTGACACACTTAGGAGGGGAGGAAGGATGGGAGGCAAAGAGCGAATGGGGGGAGAAGAGCTTGGTGGAGTGTGGTAAAGGACTGTGGGCACTTTGGTGCTTTGTAAACCTTGGTAATTGCACCTGAGGGGAGAAATCCTGTATTGTGAAAAAAATAAACAAGGATTTTTATTTTATTTTTTAAAAGCTCTTCACTCCTCTCTGTGAGAGCAATAAATGGAAGACCTTTGTTACCAGGATCAAAGGTACTCCTCTGGCACTGAAGTATCCTCATTGAATGCAAAGAGTCCTCATATTTGTATTATTTACCCATTTGTAACTTCATTTTCCTCCCTTATAAGAGAAAATCTGAAATGAACCAGGAAAAGCACAGAATCTTTCTCGGGCAGTGCAGCCACTGTTGAAACAATTTTGGGATTTCCTGTAAATTACATTTCTTTATGCCTCTCATTTGTAATTTAAACTTTTTTTAAATTATTTTTTAAAGATTTATTTATTCATACAGACTGGGGTGCAGGCCAGAGGCGTTGGGGGTGAGAGGTTTCACCAGAGACAGAGTGGGGAGCAGAACAGGCAGATTGATGAAGTACACTGCTGAGGGGAGCAGCGGGCGGGTCAGGAGAGGTCTGCTGCGCCATGGATCACCTCCGGGTCGGGGATCCATTGAACTCGCACTGAAGCACTGCCGCGAGCTTGCGGTGCTGCATTTTAACCCACTGTGCCACCAGGGAGGGCCCTCATTTGTAATGGAAAAAAAAAAAAAAAAGCAAAAGTCTTTTCTCTGAGATTCTTGAGATAGTAGGTGAAACTAGAACCACCACTTGGTACAGGAAATATGGGTAAAGGAAACCAACTATTGGATAGTGGGGAGGTGGAATAAGGTAAGTGAGGTGTTTTTGTGTCTTCTAATGCCACTAGGTTGTGAACAACCTTTCCCCTACCTACTGACTACACCCCCAGAGCTTCCTTCTGCCTACAGAATCTTGTGCTAGTCTCTCTATGAGTAGCTGACTACCCGCTGCGACAGTCACAGGAACAGCATTTTCTGAGCTGACTGTGTTGGGCCACGCTCCTGCACTTAGTAAATCATCCCAGGTTTGGGGTAAGTGGCCTGAGCTCACGTGGCCCACTGCACTACAGCTGGAATTTCATTCCCTGGCTCGTGCTTCTCTTCTATGTTCTGTCAACCATGTTCTAACATTTGTGTGAGGAAAACATTTTTAAGTAATTGATGTCATGTTGGTTTACCTCATTGTTTGCATTTTGCATGATATCAGAATAACAGACGCTCTCGGTCCCCTCAGCCAATGAAAGGAAACAGAAATTGAGGAGAAGAAAAGTAGGTGAATTTGTTGACTAATTAAGGTGTCTGAAAGACCACGTCCTACTCCTGGCAGAGCTCAAGAGTATTTGTGGGGAGCTCCAAAGGGGGTGACAGCGGAGTGGGCCAGGGTTGGCATGTTGTCCTTGCAGCACAAGTGTCTGGAGACTTGGGGTGACGCCAGCTTACATTTGCTACCATCTGGTGGCCAGAAAAATCGATGTTTTCTTCCTAGTGATGCGCTTTTCCCTCTGTAGTCTAGAGGGTAAATAAAGGATCTAGGAATTCTTACCTGGCAGGGTTGAGAAGCACATCCTTTATTGCTGTGATGCCACCTCTTCAGGTGGTGTCACCACAGGGTAGCAACTACTAGAGCACCCACAGGCACCACCAGAGTTCCTTGTGCTCCCTCTCTACTTTTGAAAAAAGATTTATTTATTTATACATACAGAGCTGGGGTACAGGCCAGAGGTGCAGGGGCGGTGAGAGGATTCACCAGGGACAGAGTGGGGAGCAGAACAGGCAGATCATCGAAGTACACTGCTGAGAGGAGCAGTGGGTGGGCGGGTCAGGAGAGGTCTGCCGCGCCATGTGGGTCACCTCTGGGGCGGGGATCGAACTTGTGCTGCAATAGCTTCACAGTGCTGTGCTTTAACCTATTGTAGCACCAGACAGGGCTCCCTTCCCCACTTTGTTCTGTCTTCTCTCCTACCTACCCCTCTGGGGTCCTCAGGTCTAAGGTCAGCTTCCAGGGCTATTTAAAAAAAAATTCATTATACATACATTCACACATACACACGCATACACACATACATACATACACATGTGTGCATGTATGTGTGTATGTATATGTATATATATGTTTTAAAGATTTATTTATTTATGTGTACAGAACTGGGGTACAGGCCAGAGGTGCAGGGCGGTGAGAGGATTCACCAGAGACAGAGTGGGGAGCAGAATAGGCTGACTGACGAGGTACATTGCTGAGGGGAGCAGCGGGCGCCTCAGCAGAGGTCTGCTGCACCATGTGGGTCACCTCCGGGATGGAGATCAAAGTCATGCTGAAGTGGCTTTAGCTTCTTAGTGCTGTGATTTAATTCGCTGCGCCATCAGGGAGGGCCCTTATTTTATATGTATTTTACATCATTCTTCCTTTTTTACAAAGTTTGCTTTCTCCTCTCAGGTGTAGTACCCACAAAATTCCTAGCATCAGTTCACTTGTACACTGTTACCAGAGCCCCTTGTGTAAGAACACATTCCCTCCTGTTTTTATCCCTCTCCCTCCCCCTCCTCTGCAGAGGGTCTCTGATTAATAGTTGCCCGTTCATTTTTTTGATTTATTATAATTATTTAATTTAACAATTAAAAAAGATAAACTCATGCCAAGGGGTAGTTTTTTTTTTTTGAAAGATTTATTTTACTGATATATGCATATAAGAGCTGGGATGTAGGCCAGAGCTGTGGGGAAAGGGAGAGGATTCACCAGAGTCCGAGTGGGGAGCAGCACAGGAAGGTGGAGTGAAATACACTGCTGAGGGGAGCAGCGGGCAGGCGGGACAGGAGAGGTCTGCCGTGCCATGTGGGTCAGCTCCCTGGCCCGGGATCGAACTCACACTGAAGTGGCTGCTGTTAACTTCATAGTGCTGAGACTTAACTCCTTATGCCCATGGAGGCCCACCAAGGATTAGTTTTTTAAGTTTGACTTTATCTGACCCTTTGGTTTCTTTAAGCATCACCATCCAGTATTAATCTCCCCGAGGAGAATTTCTGATGAGGTATCTTAGTTACATTGTCAGTGAAGTATTATCCCTGAGAGGGGATAGGGCAGTAGGCTAATGTTTCTTTTCTTTGGCCTCTAAATGACTTGTAACCTACCCATGTGGGCCTCTCCTTCCTTTTCCCTTTGATTACAATTATACCTTGAAACCAAAGTCTTCTCCTCAGAAGTGTGCTAAGAAACTGAGAAGAAAGCAGTCCTGGAGATGAAAGGGAACCATATCAGGTGGCTGGAAAGTGTGACGATGAAGATGCCTCGAGGTACCCCTCAAACCTAACCACTGACGTCATGAACCAGGGGCGAACTTTGACACTGAACATCCAGAATTCAACCCTCCTCCTCGTTTCCCATGTTGGGCACATAACTAGTGTGGGGATCACAACCCGAATCTTCTGGGTTCTCACCCAGCAGCAACCTGAGTCCCTGAGTATTTTTTTCCCTGCCGCTTTATCTCTGGAGCTGCCAATTTAGACACAGGAGGAGTTTTGGCTTGATCTGTTCCAACCACACTCCCACTTTATGCCTTTGTATCAGGAAGCAGCTTTGGCTCTCTGGCACCCAGCGTGGGCCTGGCGTGGTGTGCACACGAGTGGACATCCCCGAGGATGCACCAGGCAATGGTGAACCAAGGTGGGAGGGTGAAGACCTTTTGCCCATCAGGCTGAAGGCACAGAGGAGGTTGCATTTGTTGTGAGCTAAAAGGTTTATAGCAAGATTTTCTTAGTAATGTCTAAGATTTTAATAGGGTAATTAATCTTTCTAAGCGTGAGTGCCAGATTATGGGATCAGCTATTATCCCTGGCTGCAGAGTGATCTTTTGTGTGTTGCTATGAGCAGGACTAAGGAAAGAGAATACTCAGCTTGCCAAACAAAGATATGGCAGCAGCTAGCTTGTTTAGGCTTTAAATGCATTTTCTGGGGCATTTAAAAGAACCTCTGCTTCTATGGGACTATCATGGCCCTTTAATAGCCACTGAGTTGAGGGGAAAGGCAGTGAAATAAATACACAAGTGTTGTGCTTTTTATTCCTTAACAATTAGTTATTATTACTATTTAAAATACTATTTAAAAAAATGAAACAAACCAATAACAGGCATATTTATTACAGACCTTATTTTAAGCTGGAAAATACGTTTGAGTGGAGAAAAGACCTGTAGGAATAAGGACCAAAGATTTTCATTTTATTGCAAAAACTCTGTCTCTTTCTCTTTCCTTAATCTTAGTTTAGTGAAAGGGGCCAAACAGTTTGAGTGAGCAGAAATCAAAGGAAAAATATGCTAGCAATGAGGCTTGGTTATAACTTTTCAGGAAAATGGATTATTTAATAAAACCTGTCAATATATTGATCAATATATTGATCACCCATCGATGACTTGGACCTTGTTTCTTTGAAAGAGATGGACTCAATCTGTTCATAGATACATGAAAAAAAGTTAAGGACACGCTGTACCTTGAGAAGCCCTGTAGGTATGCAGGTAATATTGTATCCAGCCAATGCCCTCTGCTCTGGCTTAGCTTATCTCACCCTTTGGCTTTGACTACGATTTCTGCCCTGGGTTTTGGAATGATGTGGTTATCCAGAGCTATATGTCTATTGGTTTGGCAATTGGTTGTAATTAACTGCTTATTTTCTCCAAACTGTTCCAACTATTTTGTTTACATGAACTATTGGGATTTGCAACTGCCAGTATTCTCACTGCTTGGGTGAGGATTTGATTGGATTTATTCAAAACATTTCTTCTTGGCTTTGTAACTCCTTTTCTGTCTGTGGACCTCCATCTCTTGTGCTGGTTGCATGGTCAGCATTGACTGTTCACCATAGGAAATGTTGCTGTACTTGTTCTTTTTTGAATAATATCTGTTGGTGGCATTAAATTCTGTTTCTGTTTGAGACCCATTAGAGGAGGTTGGTGGGTGATGGAAGACATTCTTTGGAATTGGTACATATTGTCTGTATCGCCATATAAAAATGATACAAGAATGATGATATAAATAAGATGTACCCAGTGCATTTCCCGGATGGGGCAAAACAATGTGTCTTATAGAGAGTTTTAAGGCATCAGGAAAAATTTGGGATGGGTATTCTGGTGATGTTAAAGAGAAATCTGTGCTTCAGTGATAGCTAAAATGGTTATATAGTTATATTTCTCTCTAGCAAATGCTGAACTTGCAGTAATTAAGCCGGCTTTCAGGAAGGCCAGTGGAGAAGGAAGAGCTCATTAGAGTAAGAAAATGGTTGGGCTACACGTGTCAATCACCCAACCTATGAGCTACTGGAAGAGGTTCAGGTCACAGTTTTGGGCAGGGGGTATGCCACTGTAGCCCACATATATTACATGACAGTGATATTTGGCTTGCCACAGACTGTGGAGGGAAAACATTGCTGGGAAAACATTGCTGGAGGGAATACTACCGACAACTGTCAATGATATTCAATGAAAGTCAAATGAGATATTGTGACTCCCAGCCAAAAGGGTCTCAAAGGCTCTTGTCATTATCACAACAGGTAGAAAGAATATCAGTCATATTGCAGGAGAGATGAATCAGCACATGTGCAAAAGGAGGGAGGGAGATAAGCATCAAGCAGTCATTCCTGTTGGTGAGGGAAGGCCGCAGTCAACACTTCTCACACTTTGCACATTCTGCATAGTGTATTTGTGGGAGAAAAATTAATTGATTGCCTGGAGACATCAATTTATAAAAAAATCATGACTTACAATAAGTGCTTAGTCTTTGTGGATGAAAAGTATGACCTTTTGGGACAAGTTGTAGGAAAAAAGCATTGTGAAGCTATTTTAGAGAAGACTGGGGAAAAGAAGAGATCAGTACACTCTGGAAGAACTTAAGTTGGTGAAGAGGAAAGGCTATTTGCTCGATGATGAAGGGAGGGGCAACGAACTTGGAAGACTGCATGATCCCTACCACTGTTTCATATTAGTGTGTACTGTGGGTCATACCTCAATGGGTGAATTTAAACATATCTCTGTCATTGTACTAAAACTTTGCATACTGTTGAGTATGCATGGACTCTTGGACAATTTTTAGGATGATTCTGAGTCCAACATTTGTTCAAATGGAGAAGTCAAAGCTCAAACAGATAGCTGCCTTGACAGGCTTCACTTCCCAGAACATGTGCTCAATTCCCTGAGTATATGGTCACTATGAGGGTAAATCCTCTTCTCTACCACAATTCACATATTGCCAGGCTATGTGCTTTAAAAGATAACTTTTATGGAGCTACTGTATGACCCAGCAATTCTACTCCATGGATTCTACCTGAAGGGGACAAAAACATTCAAAAGGAAACCTGCACTCTTATGTTTATTGCAGTGCTGTTCACAAAAGCCAAGATATGGAAACAGCCTAAATGCCCAACACATGTGAATGGATCAAGATGATGTGGTGTATATACACCCAATGGAATACTATTAGGCAATCATAAAAGAAACCCATGCCATCTGCAGCAGCATGGACGGAGCTGGAGGGGATTATAATCAGTTAAGTAAGTCAGAAAGAAAAAGAAAAATATCAGATGGTTCCACTTATAGGAGGTATATAAGGAAACCAAATAAGGAATAATAATAAAAAAAAAGACAATTGTAATACCAACTACAATGTATAGCAGGAAAGCTATACATTGGAGATATAATAAAAAAAAAGACAATAAGGATAGCAGGAAAGCTATACATTGGAGATATTTAGCAGGGGAGAGGGAAGGAAAGGATCAAAACAGGGGAGGGAAGAGAACAAGTGCCTCTGGTGAGGGTTCGAGGGTGGCTAGGTTGTGGGAATTTCATGGGGATTACACTTGAGGGGAGAAAGCAAACATTGTACAAAGACAAACAATGGTGTAATATATATAATGTGTATATTGTATAATATATATTATATATATATAAAATATAATATAATGTATATAATAAAATAAGACAAAAAATCTATTTTAGCCTTTGCATAGATGATGGAAATGGAGACAGAATGAATATCACGAACTTGGGAGAGAAGGTGGGCAAGACTCCCCTTGATGGAAAGTAGGATAAAAAAAGACTTAATTCTGCCACAGTCATTTTTATTCTTGCTAAGGATGAGGTCAGGTATCCATATGTTGGGCTAAAAAAAATTTTTTTTTCATCTTTTCTGTGGGTTCGTGCCAAGTGACCAAGAAAAGTGAAAGTAAACAGAAAATCAATCCAGTGATGAGAAGAATATCCACACTGACATTATTTATCATAGCTTCTCATAGTTAAAAGTAATTCCAGTTACAGAATTACTTTATGGATGCCAATGTTTTAATCAACCCAGTTTATGATAGTCCTGAAATTTTTTCATATCAAATGGAGATACCTATTAATGTCATTTTTTCATAGAAGCATTTTCTTATTTGCTTTTGAGATTTGGAGCTTGTTGATAATTCATGACTATAGTGAAAAATAAGAATGTGCAGCAATGAAGAGCATAATGTAGCTAAAAAATTAAGAACATTCAAGAATATATAGGAACATTTAAGATAGAGTGATTGTTAACAATTTATACCTCTTTAAAAGCATTGTTTTTGTGTTGTGCTTGTGCATTTTCCAAATCACTAGACATCTAAAGTATATGCTCTTAATTTGGAAGCTTTTCCTCCTGTACTTTTTTTTTCTTTTGAGCTTAACAATATTGGCCAAATTCATCTACTTCTTAACGTCTTAGAAACATTTTGTCATCTTGGAAAACTTTCTACCAAGTGAAGTTTTGGGAGAGTTATAGGCACAACTTAAAAAAGTGATTTCACATGTGAGACCATCCAGTGTTTATTTTTCTCCTTCTGACTTATTTCACTTGGTGTAAACCTTCCATGTTGTCACAAAAAGCAAGAGTTCATATTTTTTTTTACAGGTGACTTATATTGCGGTACGCACGCATGCGCCCACGCACGTGTGTGTGTGTGTGTGTGTGTGTGTGTGCATCTCACATTTTTCAGATCTACTCCCCTGTTCTTGGGTACTTAGGCTATTTATCTAATTTAGTCACTGTACACAGGGCAACAATAAACAAAATAGGAGCACCGGCTGTCTTATACAAAACACTTTGCCTCAAGAAACATAATTTGGAAAACAAAGCAAAACAAAACTGATTTATTCTTTCTCACAGGACTGTGAGGTCTTACTTTCGTGCATTGCTCTGGGAGGAATTTTTATTCCTCACAAGACACCATGGCACTTTACATGCATGTGTCAAATATGTATATTTCATGAGTTAATGGCGTGGTTGCTGGTCTCATTTCGTACAACCAGTTTGAAATAACCACTTGCTGGGTTTGCACTGCTAATACAAAGTCAGTTTCCACTTTACAATTCAGCCTGGTATTAAAATACATACTTCTTTGAAGCAGTCATATGCTTGGACTCCTTCCTTCCTACCTCCCTTTTTTTTGTCTCTCCTTTTTTTTTTGTTTTTTTAAATCTTTTCCCTTGCCTCCCTCCTTTTCTTCTTCCTCCCTCCTTCCTTCCCTGCCTTCTCTTCTTTTTCCATCCCTTCCTCCCTCTTTCCCTTTCCTCTCCTTCCTTCCCTGTCTCCCCCTGTGCCTCCCCTTGCCTTTCCCTCTTTCTCCCTCCCTCCTTTCCTTTCTTGTTTCTTTTCTTTCTTTCTTGCTATCTTGTATAGAATTCTTTTGTAAAAGAAGGTACATAAGAAGGTACATTCTTGGAACAAGAAACACACTTTTTGTGCCAAGCTGGCTAATATCATTAAACACACACAATTAGCCATGGTGTTGAGGAAGAAGAATTTATAAATTACGAAATTACCAGGGAATAATTTTATGAAGAGAAATAGCCATTTTATTATGCAATCTGCAGAGATCAACATACATTCACATATATAGACATTGTTATTCCCCAGTGCTTACTCATATTGCAGGAAAGGGCCTTGTAGATCATTCAGTTCATTCATCTCACTTTATAAAAGAGAGAAATAAAGCCCCCACGAGTTAGCCTACCGGCCAGGGTCACCAAGACCCATTTTTTCAGAGATGTGTGCGAAACCCAATCTTTGGGCTTCTGGACTTCTGTATTACCCTACAAGGTAATTTATTTGTTTTACATGTTGTTTTCCCAACCATATTTTGCAAATGAAAAAACTTGTAGAAAAGTGAAAGAATTGTAAATACTGTGATCGCCAGTCTACTATTCTTCAGTTGATAACGTTTTTTCACGTTTTCTCTGTACACACATATGCACACACACACACACACACACATATGAGTGTATATGTGTATTTCTTTTTCATATGTTCTTATTCTTTTTTTGAAGATGGGACTTACTTTTTATTATGAAAGAAAAACTAACTCCTCAGAAATCTTAACAAAAAATACCTCACTCTTGGAGAAGACACCAGGATATAAATTACAAGTGTTTTGACTTCTGCCCCCAACTCCTCAAAAGAACAGGGATGAGATAGTGAAACAAAGATGTAATTCTGTAACACACTGACTTAGCAATCCTGCAAATATTTAAAGCTAGCCTTGTTTTGATTTAAAATTTTAATTTGTCAAAAGACCTGATTTAGTGACATGCTAGTCCTACCAGAAATAATCTCCAAACCCGTTTGCCAGCAACATGCTCAATTTGACCGGCTAACTCAGATTGCAAAACTCATGTGTGCAAGTTCATGTCCATTTCTGAGCCAGAGGCATGGGGTCCAGGTGAGTCCTACACCTCAGCTCATGTTTCCCTCAGTTACCTGACCTGTGTGCGCCTTTCCAGGAGGGCCAGCAGAGCCAGCAGGACCAGAGAAAACATGGAAGTGGTAATGGGGGACAAAGAGCCTCAGACAGTCAACTATTCCAGCACTTCCCCAGCCCCCAACCGGGGAGCTCCTCATTTCCGGACAGACCACTTCCTCACCTTTGGTTCCTGGATCAGAATGGTTTTTCTGCTTTAGAAAACATGCCCACATGCACACACCACATATATGATTGTTTTGTTTTTACATTGAAATATAAAAAGACTACTCTGTAGTATAAATGGAGAACCAAGAAATACGAACTTTCTCCTCTGGGGCCATCTTCCTGGGGCCTGCAGGCATCTCCTGGAAGAATGAGGGATAGGATACTTTCCCACCAGATTCCCTCCTACTCCCTCTACTCCTAATCCTTGATGTCAACAGAAAGTTGATTTTATTTATTTTTTATTTATCTATTTACATTATTGTTCAATTTATAACCATGTTTACTTCCCCCTCCTGACGTCACCATAGGTCCCCCCCCCATATTCCTCCCTCCTTCTGATCCTTCTCTGTTTGCCTCCCGTGTAGGATCTCTCTGGTTTATAATTGTCTGTTGGTTTTTGTATTGTTTTTTTTTGTTGTATTTTCTATTGTAATAACAGTACACTTCTCCTCCCTGTCTTATTTGGTTCACTTAAATTCCTCCTATAAATGAAACCATTCAATATTTTTCTTTTTCCTTCTGACTTATTTCACTGAGCATGATCCCTTCTAGCTCCATCCATGTTGCTGCAAATGGCATGAGTATCTTTTTTGATTGCTGAATAGTGTTACATTGGTGTATATTCCATATACACCACATTTGATTCAGCCATCTAATTTTGGGCATCTGGGTTGTTTCCAAGGTGCATATATATATATATATATATATATACATATATATATATATATATATATATATATATTACATAAAACTAACAACAGATATTGGTGAGGATTAAAAAAATGTGGTAAAAAAGGAATTCTCCTACATTGCTGCTGGGACTGCAGATTGGTGCAACCACTGTGGAAAGCTGTATGGAGATTCCTCAGACTACCAAAAATGGAGCTACCATATGACCCAGCAATTCCATTTCTAAGGATCTACCTAAAGGACACAAAAATATTAATTCAAAAAGATACATGCACCCCTATGTTTATCGCAGCACTGCTTACAATAGAAAGTTGATTTTAAACTTGAAGGAAATGGAACTTCCCAAGCTCCTCCCAAGTGGGTAAGCCTAACCGAACTAGGTTAAATCAGGATTCCTCTCTAATTTTGGCTTCCTCCTTTCAGCTGCCTCCAAGAAAAAGTCCTCTCCCTCCATTCACATATACTATGTCCTCTTTCTCAATAGCTACAGCCACTGGACACACAATGCCTGGCAGTAGTAGTTATGTCCCCCATCCCCTTCCCAACTAACTAAAACTTCAGTGATAAGGGAAAAAGTGGGGGAAGGGTTGAATGGAGTGAAGAGATTAAGAACTTGACCCCTTTACCTTGGCCAAAGAACACAAGAGATTTAACTAGGTGTGGGTAATAAAAAAGATAACCTTGATATTCCTTCCTTTGAATTATAGCTGTAGGACAGTTGAGAGAGGAGTGCTGTGGGAATGAGGTACAGAATGAGGAGGACTCATAGCTACACATCTAATTCACTTAGTTTTTGTAGTGGGAGAGCTCTTCATCAATCTTATTGAGAAAACGCGTGTGGATGAGGGTATCTGTCACCCAGAGGGGGGTCATGTTTGGCAAAACAGCAACAGTCTTTACAGTGGCCTTTTTCTGGTCCACAGTTTGGGGGGGGGTGTGGGTACTGGTGCCTCAGTTGGCCACCTGGGTAGAAAAGTTGCTGGTGCTGGAGGTTTTGTGGAGTCCAGTTAGCTGTTGGACATTGTCCAGGTTCCACTGGGGATCGTAGGTGAGATGTGATCCTGGTGCCATTTGTGCAGTCTCTCAAGGCCTCCCCCATGTACTTCTGATGGTTCTCCTCCCACGTGGCTTTGTGCTGAAGTTGATGTGTCAGGGTCAAAGGTTGCAATCACTCCAAAATCTTCACATGCACAATGCAAGGTGAAATGGGCCACTAAGATTGATCTCCCATTTTGATTCCTTTACTGAACCCTACCTGGAATTTCCACCGGGAAGGTGTGACCTCAGCATATAACCACGCCTCTGTGATGTCCCTGCCATAGACTCTGTCCCACTCCATACCACAGCAGCATGGAACTTAAGCCCCAGGGCAGCCACTGGAAGGTCAACCAGAAAAAATTGATGCAACCATTTGGGCCCATCTGTGCCAATGTGTCTATTCTTGCTCCATTCCAAACCAGGGGTGCTGGTTGATCACCTTGTTCAGTATAGTTTATAGGTGTGCCTTAAATTCTGTTACCTTTTGGTTGTCCTTGAAGACTTCATAAAATACCACTGTGTTGGGTTTCTGGCACAAAGGGTCCTGAAACATGGCAGCAGGAACAAGATACATTATCATTGTTGGAGCCTTCAGACTGGAAAGTACTGGAACCATCAAAATAAACCTGGAATTATTTTACTCACTTGGGCTTATTGTCCAGGGACAGGATCTTGCAGCACAGGGCTTCCTCAGATATACAGGATTCAGGATCCAGATATACAGAGCCTGGACCTTGTCACTGGAGGCCTTCACCTCTTCTAGGTTCTGCCTCCTTTTCCTAAGCCATTTCCAGGAAAGTTGTAAGCACCACTCAACAAGCTAAAGATGTGTCTTCTAAGAACAAAGACCTTCTTCAACATAAGCATGATAAATTTTCTCCAGTATAACATTGATGCAGTGTAGTTATTTTATAATATTTATTCTATATTCACATTTCCCAAATCTTCTTATATTGTCCTTAAATTTTTCTTTTTCAAACTAGTGATTTGAGGCTCAGACTTTGCCTTCCAATGTCGTGTTAATTTAGTTTCTTTTAATCCAGAATGATACTTCCATTAGGATTTTTAAGTTCTTTTATAACACTGAGAAATTTTTTCCCCCATTTATAATTTCAAGATTTTTTATTTTTTTATGAAGCAGTAAAAAATAATGCCTTTTCTTTTTGAAACATTGTTACTTATTTTTATACAATATAGAATTTCTTTCCTCAGGTCAGGAGAGAATTTTCCCACCACCAAAATGCCCAGAGTCTTCCATTAAATTCTAACTGTTCTCCTCCCTCTTCCTGAATGCCTCAGATTTATAATTTGTTTCAAGAGTGTTTTATTGTTTGTCTTTATCTGACAATTTACTTGGTTTCTCTAGATTCCACATATTCCTGTATTTTTTTCCCCCTCTGGCTCACTTCACTTAGACTAATCCTTCCAACTCTATCCATGTTGTGGAAAATGGTCCATGTTTTTCTTTTTGATCGCAGAGTAGTATTCCATTGTGTATAGATACCATATCTTCTCAATCCACTCATCTATTTGGGTCATTTAAGTTGTTTCCATATATTAGTTATTTTCAGTAGTGCTTCCGTAGCATAGGAGTATAAGTTTTCTTTTGAATTAGTGCTTTTGTATTCTTTGGGTAGATTCCTAGGAGTGGAGTTGCTGGTTTTTATGGTAGCTCCATTTTTAGTCTTTTGAGAAATCTCCACACTTCTTTCCATAGGGACTGGGCCAGTCTGCATTCCCACCAACAGTTTAATAGGGTTCCTTTTTCTTTACATCCTCATCAATATGTGTGTGTGTGTCTGTGTTTTCAATGTCCATTCTCACAGGTGTAGGAAGTGTGATTTGGATTTGCATTTCCCTGATGGTAACACTGACAGTTTTGAAGAATCAGGTTCAATTGTTTGATTCAATTTGGATCTGTCTGATTCTTTCCTCATGATTAGTTTCAAGACAGGCATTTTTAAGGCAAAAACACTCTGTAGGCGATGTTATGTACTTCCATTGCTCACATCCAAGAGGCATATATTGTCAGTTGCCATTTGATTGTCAAGGCTAATATTTACATTTCTTTTTAATAAGTTGTGTAGACAAAAACATGCATGAGTAATGAGAACACAATGAAAAGAAACTAAACTCACCCCAAGAATCCTATATATTTCTGACAGAAAAAGTTATGCAATAAAAATAAATGTAGAAGCCAATTTTGAAATAATATGTCTTTCATTTGTAACTTTTAAGTCTTTGTTCGATGTTCAGAGTATTGATTTACCCAACATTTTCTGAACTAGGAATGATTTTATGACTATACTATAACAATTTCATTTTAAAATATACAATTAGCAAAAATCACTAGAAATCAATACATTCTGTAGTGGAAAGCAGAGTAGAGTCTACTGGCAGGTTCTGTAGGGAACAAGAAAGATTGGGTAGGCGAGGAGAAAGTTCTGGAAATATTGACATTGCCTCAGATAAATCACAAGTTTTCCTTATTGAAAAGTTAAATTGGGGCCCTCCCTGGTGGCACAGCGGGTTAAAGCACAGCACTAAGAAGCTTAAGCCACTTCCCATGAGTTCCATCCCGCCTGCCCCCAAGGAGATCCACATGGCGTGGCAGACCTCTCCTGACCTGCCCGCTGCTCCCCTCAGCAGTGGACTTCGTCCATCTGCCTGTTCTGCTCCCCACTCTGCCTCTGGTGAATCCTCTCACCCTGCGCATCTCTGGCCTGTACCCCAGTTCTGTATGAATAAATAAATCTTTTAAAAAAAAAGTTAAATTGTTGTGAAATAAAATGAACACATTTTAAAAAACATACGAATGGTCAATTTTAGTTAATTGTAAGCCAGTATAGAATATGTAAGGAGAGAAAAGGAATTTCCTTTCTCTAATGAGCTTCCTTTCCTGGTCTCTTTCCCCTGTGGACTTTGTTTTTCACTCTATTCTCCTGGCTTTACTGCCCAATGATAATTTTTGTCTCTGGCTCACTGGTAAGTTCATTGGAAATCCAGTCCTCTTGTTCCTGCCCTTCAAACTCATTTTACTTGACTTGCCATTTCGCAGCATCTCTAAGGGAAACATTTTCGGTATCAACTTTACCTTCTCATATCCATCCACCTTTTCTATCCCTTATCTATTAAGATGGATCTAGAAAATTGCCTATATTTCTTAAAGTGTTACATTTATATTTTAATTTTTTACTGTCAATGTATTTTTTATTAAGAAAAAATACTAGACATTGTGAAACCAAAACCTGACAAAAACATTACAAAAACAAAAAGAAAAAAATATATAGACTAGTATCTCTGGTGAACATTAGTGCAAAAATGCTCAGGTATCTTAGCAAACCTAATTCAACAACACATCAGAAGTATCACACATCATGACCAAGTGGGATTTAAGCCGGGGGCATAAAGATGGTTCAGCATCCAAAAATCAATCAATGGCATTCACCACATCAACAAAAGGAAAGATAAAAATTCAATGACATTTCAGTAGATGCAGAGAAAGCAATTGTAAGATTCATCAGCCATTTATGATAAATACCCCAAACTAGGGAAAAATAGAACATGTAGCAACATAATAAAGGTTTTTATGACAAATCACAGCAAACATCACAATACATTCTGAAAGACTGAAAGCTTTTCCTCTGAGTCCTGGTACTAAGGTGTCCACTTTAATTCCTACTGTTCAACATAACACGGAATGTCTTAGCTAGAGCAATTAAGCAAGAGAAAGCTATAAGCAGAATCCAAATTGCAAAATTAATAGAAGTATTACAATTTGTGGTTGACAGGATAATATACATAGAAAATCCTAAAGATTCCACTGAAAAGCTTATAGATATAATAAAACAATATAGGAAAGTGTCAGGGACAAAAATAAATTTACAGAAATCAGTTGAATTTCTATATGTAAATAATGAAGTAGAAGAGAAAGAAATCAAGAAAACAATTTATTTCACAATTGCAACACAAAGAATTAAATGTATAGGAGTTAATGCAACATTGAAGGTGAAGGACCTATGAAACAAAACTAAGATTTTTGTTAAAAGAAATAGAAAATACAGAAAATAATGGAAAGATACTACTGCTCCTGGATTGGAAGAACTAACATTTTAAAAATGTCATCACACACACACATACACACACAATACAAATTCAGTGCTATCCCAAGTATTCAATGGCATTTTTCAAAAAAAAGACAACAAAGGCTACTGAAATGTATATGGAAACACAAAAGACCCCAGCTAACCAAAAGAAATCTTGACAAAAAAAAAAAGAGAAAGAAGCGTGTATCACAAACCCAGACTGCACTTTTTTATATTATACTAAATTATACTAAATCAATATCAATCAAAACAGCATGGTTCTGGAACAAAACCAGACACAAAGACCAAATGAATAAAATCGAGAGCTCACACATCTATGTATAATTAGTCTGTGACAAAGGAGCTAAGAGTAGACAAAGAAGCAAGGAAAGTCTCTTCAACAAATGGCATTAGGAAAACTGGAAAACACTGGCAAATGAATGAAATTAGATAACCATCTCATAACACATGCAAAAATCAACTTGAAGTGGTTAAAAGACCTAAGGATAAGTCTCAAAAATAAACACATAAAAGACATCATAGGCAAAACATTCCATAATGTCTCTATGGTCTTGTCTTCAACAGCAAGAGAAATAAAGGTAAATATAAACAAATGGTACTATGTTAAACGAAATATATGCATAGCCAAAGAAACTATAAGTAACACAAAAATACACCAGACTTAATGGGAGAAAATATTTGCACATTATACATCCAACAAAGGGCTGATATACAAGATCTACAAAGGACTCAGAAACTTAACAAAAAGAAAAAAAAAAGACATTCTCATCAGCAATGGAGAGCTCCTTTTTCACTGCATCCTCACCAACATTTGTTGTTGTTAGTTTTTTTGATATGTGCCATTCTTACTAGTGTGAGTTGGTATCTCATTGTGGTTTTGATTTGCAAACATGGAAAGCTCTATGGAGATTCCTCAGACTACTAAAAATGGAGGTGCCATATGACCCAGCAATTCCACTCCTAGGGATCTACCCAAAGGACACAAAAACATTAATTCAAAAGGATATATTATCCCTATGTTTATTGTGGCACTATTTACAATAGGTAAATCCTAGAAACAACCCAAATGCCCAAAACTAGATGATGGGATCAAGAAGACGTGGTGTGCGCATGCACACACACACACAATGGCATCCTACTCAGCAATCAAAAAAGATAAACTCATGCCATTCACAGCAACAGGATGGAGCTGGAAAGGATTGTGCTCAGTGAAATAGGTGAGAGAAAAAAGAAAAAAAATAAAATGTTTTCACTATAGGAGGAATTTATAAGAGAACCAAAGAGGACACAGGGAAAAAAGTGTATTGCTATTACAATAGAAATCACAACACAACAAAACAAAAACAGAAGATTATAAACCAGAGAGATCCTATAGAGGAGGACAGAGAGGGGTTGGAAGGAGGGAGGAATGTGGGGGACTATGGTGATGTTGGGTGGAAGACGTGGGGGTGGGGGGGAGTAAATATTTTTTTTTAAATGAACAATAATGTAAATAGATATATAAATAAAATTTTAAAAATGTTAAAAATTGGGCAGAAGAGCTAAGTAGATACCTTTTCTGAGAAGACATACAGATGGCTAATGGATACATTAATAAGTGTTCATCATCATCTACCATCAGGGAAATGCAAATCAAAACTGCTATGAGATAGTATGTCACAGCTGTGAGAATGACCCATTTCAAAAAGACCAGAACAGCAAGTGTTTGTGAGGATATTGTGAGAAAGGACCCCTCATACATTGTTGGTGGGAAAACAGACTGCTCCAGTGTTATGGAATATGGTACAGAGGTTCTGCAAAATAGTAAAAACCAAAATATCATATGATATAGTAATTTCATTGGTTGGCCTTAATTCAGAGTGTAAATCACTAATGTGAAGGGAGATATGCACTCTTTATGTATAGCCAGGATATGGAAATAGCCTATGAATCCAACAGCAGTTGATTGGATGAAGAAGATACACAATGGAGTACTATTCAGCTAAAAAAAAAAAAAAAAAAGAGAGAGAGATGAATTCCTGCCACTTGAGGCAATATAACTTGAATTGGAGGAAATTAGGCTAGGGGCAGTAAACCAGAGAGAGAAAGACAAATATTGGATGATTTCGCTCATTTGGAATATAGACATTAACAAAGAAACTGACGAAACTAAACCAAGACAAAGTCTAGAAATGACCACAGACTTGAGGTCACTAGAGCAAAAGGGATGAAGCGAAGTGGACTTACAATAAAGGGATAATGGGTGTTCTGGGGTTGGGGTGTGGTCATGCTCATCTGAGGCAGTGTGAACTATTCTTATTTATTCACAGTGATGTAAGCCAATGTTACCACAAAAGTAAATAAGAAAGCATAAAATATGAAATATAAACAAACACAACAAACAAAAGTAAAACCTATTGGTGTTCTTTCACTTGTAAAAGTCAATGCCATTACAATAAATTTAACATTTAGCATGTCATAATTATATCCATTTTAGTTTATTATGAGCAATTTTGCTCATTTGTATTGTGTGGTGCTTGTACAAAATATACACACTTTCTCTTTTTTTTAAGCCATATGAAAATTTGTCTTATAGCAAAATCTTAGTAGTTGTTGCTTTAATGACTACACAATATTCTGTTCTAACTAGGAGCCATAATTTATTTCATATTCCTTGCTGGTACTTATATAGTGCCCATCTTTAATTATGAATAAACATGCAATAAAATCTTTAGTTTTTCATTAAGGATTTTCTGCATTTTGAAATATTTCTTTAGGATGTTATAAATGTGGATATACAACTTTGTGAAAGAGTAGCAATGAATTATATTACTGTAATTCATATATGATACTACATGATATGTGTATATGTGAAAATATAGATAACTATACTATCAACATTGTGTATTGTTTTTAAAAAAGACTGCTAATTTTATGGACCAAGGTTAAAAATGTTTCCATAACTGAAACTTATAGAAAGCTATCAAGGAACAATCTTTCCCATTTTTTAATGTTTTTCCTATTCATGAGATTTTTAGTCATGTCCTTTGTTAATTTATATACTGTAATTGTGATGGTTTGAATATCATAGCTAATATGTGTTTTAATAGAACAAAGATAAAAGTCTTTTGGCTCTTTAATCTATTGCAATACTATAATATATATATATATATATATATATATATATATATATTGCCTTTCTCTCAACTCAGTTTTATATCTATCTGCTCTATTGCTCTATCAGGGAGAAAAACATTTCAACTGCAAAGAGTAAAACTAACACAAGAAAAAAGAATCCAAAGCTCTAGGAGGTGAGGATTCCTTGGGCTGGTCACATGAGTGAAGCTATGCATTCTTTGTTGAAAAGGAGATGCACTCATGGAAACAATATTGCTAATCTGTGAGAAAGATGTTATTTTTAAAAATGACCTAAATTATAAAATCTAGGTTTACTCTATAAGCATTTCAATGGCACTCTGGGCAAATTTTAGATGAATTGCTTATGAGAACAATTCCCCAAAGGAAACACTGACCAGTTAGAACCAGATCAAGTCCATAAAAAATATTGTGTCAAAGTAACCATTTTTGCCTAGGTAAGTAGGATGAAAAATGGAGAGAATTCTGTGAATGTTGACTATTTTACTTCTGCAGGGCATTCCTTGGAAACTTAGAATACTTTTGCAGCCAAAATGGAGAAGTATGGCTGAATGATAATCCTGTTAGGCGAATTAGCAACTGGTTAAAGAGCTCACGCAATAGGATACTGATTGATGGGAGCTGCAAGTTGAGTTCCACAAGGCTCCACTATGAGCTAAAGTTTAATGAACATTTTTCTAATTACCAGGATGAAGAGATCAAAGCATTCTTATCAAATGCCCATAAGTCCCAAACTGGGAACCTTAATGAGTAAACTAGATGAAGGAATCTTTTTCAGAAATACTTCAATTGATGGGAATCATGGTAGTAGCCACACATACAAAATATAATGAACTTAGTTTAAAGTAAGGAATTGAGTAAATATAAGATAGCAAGTCTTTATGCAAGTAAAAGAACCAAGTGTAAGTGTTTCCACTACCCAAGTGCTTCAGAAAAAGAAAGAGTAGGATCTTGTATGAGTCAGGGTTCTCTAGAGAAAACCAAACTAAAAGGACACACCCACCCACACATATATGCATGTGACTATGGTGGGGTGGGGGTTGGTAAGTCTGAAATTAGGTTGGTTGGAGATTGCAGCTGAAAGAAATGACATTGCAGTCTTGAATATGAAGGCATTCTGGAATCAGAATTTATTTTTTATGTTGACCTCAGCCTTTTCTTTTAAGGTCTTCAACTGCTGGTAATGAGGCTTATCCACTTTGTGGAGAGTAATCTGCTTTGCTCAGAGTCTTACAGCAACATCTAGAATGGCATTTGTCCAAACAACTGGGCCCTTTAGCTCAACTGAGATAAACAGATTAAGCTTCATAACATTATTCATGGGAGATCGAGCTATATGATAGAATTATCACAGGCAGATCAAAAATGATCAATATTTACTGTTTTCTAAACTGCTCAGAACTCATCACATATTTGGGGCTTTGTTCTGGGTAACACTTGATGGAGTTTATTTTCAGTGGAGCAGGTCAAGTTGTGGGAAACTAGAAAGACATTTAAAGAATAGTTGGGGCAACCTTGATGTTCATTAGAAATGATAAGACCCAGGAAAGTCCTATTTGAAGTTTTTTGACTTCTACTGACTGATATTGACTGATAATAATGACTCATTTTTACTTATACATAGGTGAAAAAGTTTCACTTCTGTAACTGGAAGGCCAGTAGTAGATTTGGCATAAATTCCCATTGACATAGTAGATTTCAAATCACACCATCTTATCTCTTTCCTCTGAATCCTTGCTCAGATCTTTGTGGGTACATTCTCAAAAATCTCTCAGTAAGGTAATATTGAAAACTTTGAATTGACATCATTATAAAACAAATAGCTCAAAGCAGGAAGAGAATTTGTCTACCTCAAAGACTCAAAAAAAAAAAAAAAAAGACCAAAGTTATGTCTCACAGATTTAGCATTTGTCAAATGCTCAGCTATAAATAAAATATTGGGGCTGAAAATTTGCATGTGTATATTGGCAGATGTGAATCACCTACCTGTTTCAGCAGTGTATACCTCCAGTACCTGCAAACAAACACAATGAATGAATGAAGAAGGTGTAGTACTAGCAGAGATTATGTTACTGGATGAACCAGGGATGGGTACTTTTTGACTCTAAAAGAATTGATAACTATTTACCAAACATTTGTGGGCCTACTTTGTATAGGAAGGATTAGATTTTTCCTGTATGCTGGAGAGGGAAGAACTGATGTTAGTGTGTAGAAGTTATGGTGAAATATATTGTCTTGCAGTAAAGAATGATATTCTCATAAAATAGCAGTAAGTTATGTTGTAAAGTAACATATATCCTATCCCTTGAATAATTTGTGCAGGAAATTGATGAATATTATACACATGATTTCTATCTTTTGAGTTGCCTAGATACATTAGACAGCCTGTCTTTTTCTAGGACTTCATTACTCTGATCTTACATAGGCATGTATAAGTGACTGGTGATTATTAACTCCCCCAAGAGGGAAATTTAATACAATAGGTTGAAAAGGGCATTATTTAATGTCAAATTGTTTTTGAAGTGTTAATGTCTGTGCCTGCCCAATCAATGTCATGTCTCTGTTCTTATAATACAGCATGACCCAAGGTGTAGCATAGCTACACATGTACTATGAAACATAAAATACTGATTAGGGACAAGAGAGTGGAAAGACATAGGTGTGGGGCTCATTTTATTCTTGCCTACAGGTCACTTCCAGAACAGATAGAGTATTCAATTTCCACTTGATATTTCAATTCTCGCATCAAACATGGAGAGAATGTAGACGAGAAAGAAGAAATAACACTAAAGGGAAGCCCTCAAAGATAATTCCATCATCCATAACACCAGGCGCTTCCTGGCATTATGACTAATAAAACTCAGCTAAAACATGTTCTAAATATTTTTATGTGCAAAAAATAGAAAATTGCAATAAAATAATGGCTGTTATTTCAAACCATGACTATAACATGCCCTGGGGACAGAAATACCTAATTATGAAATAAAATAACTTTTGTATCCCTCAGGCAATGTTTTCAAACTATTGCTCTCTCCAAAGTAGTCACTATAATTAGTCCAATTCCCCAGAAGTGGGGAAAAGTGTAGGGGAATTCATTTAGGGCTGTAGCTCAGGGCTATGTCTTGGATTAGGACCAAATGGACTATTAAAATGTTACTGTGAAATAAATGTATCAGTATGTGGATCAGTAGAATCCTCTATCAGGAGACACTTCATATTATCTTCCAGTCATGATATATTTGCTTTTTAGCAGGTAAATTGAGAGTTATATATTTCAGGAGGACTTGGATGATCTTTGATAGAATCTCTCTGTACCTCAGCTCTCCTAGTTCTCAGATGAGGTTAAAAATGACTCTGCTTATTTAGAAATTTGAAGGCATTAAAAAAAAAGTCTATGGGCAAGGTGTGGAGGAACATACAAGAGTTCTTGTATGCATTCCCTCAGTCATTTCTAAAGATGCTTCTTTAGAATTATTTCATGCAAGACTTTTGGGGAAATACTGTATTGTTCTTTTTATTTGTAAAGCCAGTGAGGCAATACATCATTTGAAAAATGAATTAGTTATGTTCTAGCTTCTAGCAAGGACTGATCTTTTCTCCAGTTAGAATGCTGTGCCTTTTGTTGGCTTTGTATATGTAGCTATAGACTTCTCTTGAATTTTTCTTACAGAGGTGGTTGAGTAAAATCTGCATCCATCAAGGTCCTGATGGAAAATTGGACAATTTGAGCAAAATTGAATAAAGGGACTGTTTACACTGATGCAGAGAAACCATAGGATACAACCCCAGAGAGATTGAGGAGAGGAGGAATCCTTTAAGACTTTCACGGAGAGGGCTACGTAATAAGAGCTGTGACCTTCCGTGTAGTCCCAGAGCCATTCAGTGGTGACATTGCAAAGAGGGAACAGGGTAAATGACTAATATCTGACTTCCTCTCTGTCCTAGGAGTTCTCATTGGGGAGTGCAGGAGGCTTGCTGCTGAAATAATCTCTACAATTTCTGTCTACTTCCTAACTTCCGGTTTACTTTAATGTGGTCTCCCCAGAGAGCCCAACTGGAAGTCAGGTTGCTAAGATGCTTGCTAATGGAGTGGTTCTCACAGTGAGCACCCCCCCAGATAACATGTTGGAAAAAAGCTGTGCAGTGGACTTAGAAAGGTTAATGGAAGGGATTCACCCCAACTTGTAGAAACATCCGCTTTCAAAAGCAGAAGTAGAATTATAGGTCACTACCTCGTTTGGCTAGATTTGAAAGGAAACTTTAGAAGTGAAGGTAGAGTTTCATTGTCCCTTTGCAGAATATATTGCACCTTAGGACTCTTGATTGTGGGGTGTCTGAGAGTTTACCAAACTTCTTGATAAGCTTGATTAATGTACAGCAAAGCCTTGAGGTGACTCAGTCTTATGTCCCTGGCTAGCTGAGTCTTCTGCAACATGAAAACAATTAGTCTGGACTTAGAAATACCACTTTGTGAGAGTCACTTGTCTTAAAACCACTAGATGTTTCTCAGAATCTGTGCAGGTAGTAAGAAAGGAACATAAAGACTTTGACCAATGAAGATGATGGCCCAGAATAAGTTTTTAAAGATCATCAATGGGAAAAGGGGTGTCAAGGGAAGTTTTCTGTATATTTTCTTTCTCAGCAAATTAAATAAAAGGGAAATATTTTGAAGTGGTTGAGTTTAGTTAACTTTAGTAGTTAACTAACTCTAGTTAACCAATTGTCATATTCTTTTCATGCTCTTTCCCTTTAAAATTACATAGTTCATCTCTTTTGTTCAGAAGTGTGTTTGCTTTACTTCCAAATACTGGTTTTAATGTAGGATTTCAATAATCATTTTATACTTACTATTGGATTATACTTTCTTAAAATTTTAGCACATCAGTTTAGAAGAAACATACATTCTCAAATCAAATAATCTTTATTTTAAAGCTGTGACATAAGACACAGGGACATAAGACTGTGTCACCTCAAGGGCTTGCTGTACATTGATCAAAGCTGTGTCCATTTTCATTTCCTCCTGAATTTGTTCCTCTCTTATTTATCTTAAATCTTATCTCTAGAGAAAATGGTTTTGATTAATTCCGTGGTTTCAGAACTCTCATGATTTGCTCTGGGTCACAGGTGTACTTCGAGAATACGTAAGAATATAAGCTTGGGTGGGGAAGAGTTCTGTTCAAGGTGTCCTTATTAATCAAAGAAGTCACAATTCTTTATGCACAAGCATAGTCTGGGCACAAGGAAAGGCCCTCTTTGAGATGGTCATCTTTTATATTTTACAATGAACAAAGAAAATGGGCATTGTTTGAATTGTAGACTAAATCACCATAGACATCAGGGACTCTGTGTGTGTGTGTGTGATATACTGTGTGCTATGAGGAAACAGCATACAAATACATTTCTGCTTCTGAGATGCTTTCCAAGAAGATAAAATTGAATTTGGTCACTTGATTGAACATTCATAAGGCTATGACAGTGATTTAAACTTCATGGCTACTCTAAAGTTCTGAGTTCACAGCGATTAGTCCCTGGATTGCTCTCCAGACCCTCTCTACAGCTTATGAGCCAAGGAACTGCTTCCTTTCTTATTTTGTCAGGACTGAACAGTCATAAGGATCTCAAGAATCTAATTGGAGGTTAGTCTTTGCCAAATGGAGACTGACAAACCCTTAAGGAGAATTGAGATAAATCTTTTTCTTCATTTGGTTATATGAAACCATTGCAGAGAGAAAAAAAAGTTTATTGATATCTCAGAGCATAATTGGTCTTACAAAAGCTATCAGTACAGTGAAACCCAAATTGTAGCAGAAGTTAATTCATTTTACTAAGTAAGCATCTCTTCTTGCTTAACTCTCCTAAAATACAAACCACAAATAAATCAGTAGGAAAAGTGTGAAGTCAATTTGCTATGAAATTTACATTCTTAATCAGACAAGTCGGGTGATTTCAAAAGTTCTGAGTGATGTGGTTGATGTGGGCAGGGATTTTTTTCTTGTTTATTTCACTTTGAGTGGTTTGGGGAGGAGATGTAGAAATTGGGAGGTTTTTGTGGTTAACTTTTATTGGATTAACATTTTAAAAATGTCTCACCTTAAGAAGGGCGCTTTATGTCTAGGAAGTTGATATTTGAAAAACTGAAAACCAAAGTTTAAATGTGTGCAGCCATCTAATTTTGAGATGATGAGAGCTTTCGTGAAGGCAGCGGGAGGTGGAAGGAGAATGCGGGAGAGATGCATAAGATAGTAAAAAAGGGCTGAGAGGAGAATCAAATATAATTCCTTGGCCTTAAACCTGCGAGTACCTGGGAAAATCACACTAACATTAATAGAATCGAATGCTTGAGGACAACCTTTCTTTAGTGCGTGTAAGAAGTAAGGGGAAAGGACATACAGTGGAATTTTGATGTTTGCAGATACAACTTTTGCAACACCTAGTATTCTGTAACAGCCTGTGTTTCATCCTGTATTAACTTGTAATGGAGATAAAACCCTCTCATTGAATTCTTGTGAAAGTGAAATTAAGCAACATAGGCAAGGTATTTGGGAGAATAATCATGATTATTATCATAAACAAATATTGAACAATTTCTATGTGCCAGATACTTTTATAAGGTTTTACTCATATATCACTAATTTTTCAGTGGCTCTATGAAGTAGATATGATCTCATTTTACAGGTGAGGAAATTGTGGCTGGGGTTACATTAAGTGGCAAAGCTTATTCTAAATTTAGGTACTCAACGTTTCAGAATTAAGCTATTTTTTAGGTAGAAAATCTGGGGTATAGGATAAGAGGTGTGGGGGTGTGGGCAGAGAGTAGATTCACCAGAGACAGAGTGGAGAGCAAAACAGGTGGATCCACTGAAATATACTGCTGAGGGGAGCAGCAGGTGAGAAAGAGATGTCTGCTGTGCCATGTGGGTCAGCACCCTGGGTGGGATCAAACACAAGCCTTAGCGGTGATAACACTGAGATTTACCCCTTGGCTACCAGGGAGGCCCCCTAATTACTCTTTTCTGTAGACTTTTGGGCACAATTGGAACTGATAAAGCAACTGGTAAAGCTACAGCCCTGGAGAGCAGTAGTCATTCTGCAGTTTTCAAGTGATCTTAATGGACAACACTGCAGCCACACTTTTGTTAGTAAATTTCATGAACCTAAGTACACCCCCAGGATCCTGGGAACATCAGTGGGCCTCTGAACATATATGAAAAGACTTTAGTGTTCTTATGAAGCATGGTAAAGATGTGGGTCAAATCTTTAAAATATTCATGAACAGGGCCCTCCTTGGTGGCGCAGTAGGTTAAAGCACAGAACCAAGAAGCTAAAGCCACTTCTGCATGAGTTCGATTCCCGCCTGCCCTGGAGGTGACCCACATGGCATGGCAGACCTCTCCTGACCCACCCGCTGCTCCCCTCAGTAGGGTACTTCGTAGATCTGCTTGTTCTGCTCCCCATTCTGTCTCTGTGAATCCTCTCACTGCCCCTGCACTTCTGGCCTGTACCCCAGTTCTGTATGCATAAAAAAATAAATCTTAAAAAAAAATCCATGAACATAGGGTTCATGTAATGTAACATAATTACAGCTCTTGTTATTAATTTATTTGACAAATGATTTGTCAGCTTTCATCACAATCATAACTGGAAGAAGAAAATCCTTTCTCTTAACACGCCATGTATGAATGATATACAAACAAAATATGGTGGAGTCATTCCTAGGTGAAGGTAAGCACCAGAAGCTCATTGGCTTTGTCAGCTAACTTGGTCAGAGGAGGGTCAAATGGAAGACTTTTGGAAGAGGTGATGAAATGTACTTTAGGAGAGGGGAAGTGGAGAAATGAGAACAAAGAGGCTGACCAGAAAACTGCACACAGGACTGAAAGATGGACTACAGGACTCAACATTTAATGGGGGTGTGTGTTGAGTAGACAGATAGCTGGAGAAGGGAGCCAAGGTCACCTCATGAAAACCTTGCGGGTCACAGGGAGCAGTTTGATAATTAACTGATGTGCTATAAGCAGATAAATGCTAAGGTCCAGAAGCATGCTTAAGGTACATATGGGCCACACAGATTTGCTGGTTTAGTACCAATCTTGAAGGGTCTGTAGTGACTACTTTTTTTTTTTTAAGATATATTTATTTATTCATATGGAACTGGGGTATAGGCCAGAGATGTGGAGGGTGAGAGGATTCACCAGAGACAGAGAGGAGAGCAGAACAGGCAGATCGATAAAGTACACTGCTGAGGGGAGCAGCGGGCGGGTCAGGAGTGGTCTGCCTCGCCATGTGGATCTCCTCAGGGGCAGGCGGGATCGAACTCATGCAGAGGTGGTTTCAGCTTCTCAGTGCTGTGCTTTAACCCACTGCACCACCAGGGAGGGCCCTTTAGTGACTACTTTTTAAAATTTATTTAAAAAATTTTTTAAAAAGATTTTTTACATACAGAACTGGGGTACAGGCCAGAGGTGCAGGGACTATGAGAGGATTCACCAGAGACAGAGTGGGGAGCAGAACAGGAAGACTGACGAAGTCCACTGCTGAGAGGAGCAGCAGGTGAGTCAGGAGAGATCTGACATGCCATGTGGGTCACCTCCTAGGCCAGGCATAGAACTCTGCACTGAAGCAGCTGTGGCCAGCTTGCAGTGCTGCATCCTAACCTGCTACACCACCAGGGAGGCCCCTAGAGAGTACCTTTTTATTTATACCGAATTTATGTTGAGCACCCATTGTCTTTATAAACAATGTAAACTATATGAGACAAACCCTTCTCGAAAAAGTGCAATTTTGTTTTGGTGCAGAATTGAAGATATACATCATGTTCTTTCACTACAAAACCACCAGCTATTTGTCTGGGGAGGCAGTCAGACTTGAATTTTGGACTATCCTCTGTGATGCTGGGAAAGTCATTTAACTCTTCTAAATCTTGGTTTTCTTATCTGGGACTTGAGATTGTTGAGATTCCTTATCGAGAAGTTGAGGCATTTCCCCCAAGGTTTAAAATCTGTCATTTCACCTATTGTAATTTGGAATTTTTGTGGTTTAAAACTTTTCAAACACTCTGGTCACATATAAATAAAGCGATGAATTTCTATGTACATTATTCATCATGTCTCTACCTCCTTCTCTTGGGCGATACCAGTGGTGATTCCTCTTACAGAAAGAAGCTGAAGTGACAGTAGGGTATTCAAGCCAAAGAAGGATTTGAAGTCCATCCTGTCCATTCCCACTTGTTATAGGTGAGGACAAATTCAGCAGTGGTCAGTGGGTTCGGAAAGTCCAGAGATTAGGGGCTTCTGTCTCCTATTCAGTGCTCTTGTTACAGGGCACCCCAGTGTGAATTGGGTTGTCTGTCTAATGGTCCTCACCTGCACACTTAAGATTCAATTGTACTGCAGGCACACACAAAAATGGTCATTAATGGGCTTATTTACAAAGAGGAAAGGAAAAGGAACAACCCAGGGCAAGAGAGAGGAAGAGAGAGATACAAGTAAACTAGAACATCCTACCAGTTCTGCTGACTTGGAACTCCAGTAGCACACTGAAAGCTCATCAAGAGCCCACCAACCAGTCACCAGCCACAAGGCCAAGGGGAAGAGAGAAGGAGCCTCAGCTTAACATGGCTCCCTCATATATATAATCCCAAAGTCCCAAAATGGCTACTTAGCTCCACCCTTGGGTCCTTGCAGGCCTCCCTTTGGTAATGCTGGGGATTGTAGTTTCAGTGACTGGAGTAGGGGGTGGAGTTGTAGTTTCAATAACTGGAGTAGGGGGTGGAGTCCACAAAACCTATATCTGCAGATTTCGTTTAGGACACCCTTTCCCTCTATCACTCTTTCTCTCGATTTGTGGCCACTCTTCTTGCTTCCATCAGGGTAATAGAATGTGATGTCCTAGCTAATAAATTATCCTAGATAATTTATCTATTAATATATGTCTTAGATAATGGAAAAGTTGGGTACGGTGGAAGTTTGTGCACATAAGCAGGAGTGCTTATCATTGCCAGTTAAAGATACAACTAATTTTTCTGACTTTTAGCTACCTTCCATATATGTTTAATATCTGTATACTGATATATTCAGATATAAATACATATATGCACCCAACATACATACATCTGCTACCTTATTCTTCCAGAGTGGTTCTACCTTTTGTGTTAATGTTTCTTTTGAAAAGAGATTCCTTTTTCTCCTATCCCCACCCCCAGTTCTCTTACATCAGCGACTAAATGATCTTCCTCTTAGTTCGGGAAGCTGGCAGCCTCCAATATGCAGCCTTTAGATAGCCAGCTAATTAAGGGGAAAGCAGGTGTGGATGGGTCTATTCAGCCTGTAAATAAGTGCCAAAAATTAAAGTTATTGGTGTGTGAGTGCTAGCAGGTGGAAGCTCTGTTTTATACCTTTAATAGAGTGGGGAGAAAGGAGGTTAGAAGGCCTTAAGAGTAAGGAAGAAAAAAATGACTTTTTATGACTAAAAGCTCTTCAATAGAGAATGCATCTATTTCTGCATCATTGTCTTGTTTGGAATTAATCCTAAAGACATATAATTGCCCGCCCTAAGGGGATAATGTTCCCTGAGCAGGGTTCCATGACCTGTATGGCCTGAGCAGAAATAATTCATGGTCTCAAGCTGATACTTCTGGCGTAACTCACGACTGACTGCAGACATAAGTGCCTTGTTCTTTTGTGATTTCTCTTCTCCATTTCCTACATATACTCAAATGCTTGCCCCCCCCCATCTGCAAAACCCCTCACTTAAATGCTGAGAAAAAAAATTATGATCTATTGTTGTACAACTTAATGCAGTACTTAATGAAGCGATTTGGAAATAAAAATGATATCAAGAAATGAGTTCCTGGGAGCATACTTCTCCTTTTGTAGTTTCTTTTTTCTTCCTGATTTCCCCCACTCCCCCCTATTTCTTTTTCCTTCCTTTGTGTTTAATAATTTAACATTTCTTAACTGGAGAACATTTTTCAGTAGGGTATTGTGGCAGAAGACAACAAAAGCATCATATATTACACATTCAAAATACATTAATACACGGCTGAAATGCTAACCCATACAATAGAATAATTATAGTGTATCTTCATTGAAATTGTACACATGGCTTTGTGATCACGCTCATTAATTTAGATCCAAATGAAGCAAAATTATTCTGCATGGCTGCTGAGTTAATTTATGTGATATAAGTAAAGAAAAGTTAAATAAAGTGTGATGGAAAATGAGATTGCAGTGAGGCAATTAGGTCCAGAGGAAAAGGTTCACTCATCTCCCCAAGCTTCCTGGCCCCTCTTATCTGCAAAGATTATTCATGTCATTATGAAAATGTGTCAACTTTAAGACTGCATTTTGGAAGGTCCTGATGGAAGTTCTGAGGCATCTTCATAATTCTTTTTGTTTGGTGGAAGTGTAATGCATCAATGTAATAGATGCTTTTGCTTTGAATTATTCAAATATCAAGGTAAAAGAGGTTTTTCTCTGGGTATGAACAAGATCTCCCTGCAGAACGGGGAAATGTGAGATGATGGCGTTGGTTTTAGGGACTCTAATATCTTACAAGTAAAGTGCATGGCATAATATTGTTTCCAGTAGACAAAGACATAAGCTTTTTTAGTTTTTTTAAAGTTGAGGAGGAAAAATGTATCACCAAAATTTTTAGTAGAGTATGTTTTAGGAAATGCTACCCTGTTGCCTTCTATCTTATTTCAGTGGGTTTCTAAGAGTTTGCAAGGGGTAACCAGTTTCAACTTTGTAACCAATGGAGTAATAATTTTTCTTACAAGATGGAGAGATGATTATGTTTCTCTCTATAAAAACAAGACTGATTTGAATTGAAATGCCATTGAAAACTTCCACTAAGTCCTCTGTACCCTTCATTTACTTAAACTTTCATTTCTGTGAGTACATAGATAATTCAGTTTAGTTCAGAAAAACTTTCACTGTCCTAAATTTAGGAATTGCAAAATAAGTGAAACGGGGTCTCTCCCCTCCAGATTTATGGAATCAGTAGATTACAAGAAAATAAAGGACTTGTGTAAATGTCCAGTAAAGTAGACTACAATCCAGGAGATGGGTTGTACAATGGAGATTCTACAATGGAGACTCACATAGAAATTCTTCAAATCTGGCTGGGAGTGGGGTGTAGACAGGCTTCATAAAGGAAATAGTCTTTGCTATTGACCTTGGAGAAAATGGTGGGCTCTCAGAGATGACATGGAGATTGAGGATGAACAATGTTGGAGGAGTAAAGGGAGCGTGGTAAAGAAGTGACGTAATCATGAGCTGGGCAATGGTCTGGATATAGGGTCCTGTGAGGAAGCACCAGTGGTAATTCTAAAAGGTGGGTTGAGCTAACACTGCCGGTATTTATTTCACTTGGAGGCAAGGAAGGGATTGTAAGCAACTAGGGATTTTTGGTCATATAAAGAGTATACAAGAACAGGAACATTTTAAGATCGAGAGATCATTGAAAAATTGTGGCAACTATCCAGATAAGTGACAATCAGAGGTTAATCCAGGAAGATGTCAGTAGGAATGAGAATGAGGGGATGGTGGCAAGGTACTGAGGGCACCATCTTATTAGATGTTGTAGAGGAGAAAGGAAAAGGAAGAGATAGGTGGTGGTGTCTTTAAGAGAAATCCAAAGGAGCTGCAGATTTTGGTATTGTGAGTGCTTCTGGAATATTTAGTAAAAGATGTTTAGCAGTGAATTGGAAAAGTTTGAGTTACTTTGAGACCTTAATCCTAGAGACTCATTAAGGTCAAACACATGGTAGTAATGTTTGAAGTCCCAGCAGGGAAGAAGAAAGCAAAATAGAATGCTGTTATTGGGAGGTTTCTTTTCTTATATAAAGGGGAAGGAATTGAAGGGTAAAGACAAGTCATCTGAAACACCGGGACAGGAAGATGATGTGAAGTGAAGTGTAAGTAGGAGTTTCAAGGACAGGTCCGACAGTCAGGTACAGCTGAGGCAAAGTCAAAGCTGTTGACTGGTGTTCAGGAATTTGTTCAGTGATGGAGTCAGAAGACATAGTATTGAATATATAAGATCTGACAAGCAGTGAGTTTAGGGTACTGCTCTTTCAAGGCAAACGAAGATTGTTGAGCTTAAACTAGAAAATGAATCTTTTGCGAAGAATGGATATAGATCTTTGAGCTGTCTTGATTAGATTTCCTGCCCACTTTCCCTGAAGCTCCCCGACTCCCCAATTCCCTTTCAGCATGAACCTCTCAATACCTTACCACTTGCTAGGATTATCTGCAAGGGTGATTAGCTAGCATACTTTCTAGTGGAGCTTCTATCTCCTATTCTCAACATGAATATCTCCCTTTTATGTAAGTTTTCACTTTTACACAAACACTTTGCCTTCTGTCCATGTTTTCATGCAGTAAAATGTGGCTTTTACTACTGGAAAAATTGGAAGTTCTGTCTGGAATATAATAACTCACACATCTATTGGCTCTTGAGAGGTAGGGTGGTTTAGCTTCTATGTAAAGATAATGAGCCAGTTAGCTGAGGAACAGATTTCAGCTTCTTTTCCCTCTATTCTCCCAGAATATTTTCATGAGTTTCCTTCTGACCAGTGGTTCTCCATATGCCCTAGTCTACTCCATACCTCTCAGATCCATTCTCTGAGGGTGGTGTACCATTTTAGTAACATATTGATCAGAGAAGTTTGAGGAAAAGAGGAAGAAAGGTAATAAAGAGAAGAATTTAATGGAATCGAACAATACATATTTCAGATTCATTTCACAAACCTTTTCTCAAAAATGGGGCCAGTGTTTTCCCCTTTGCTTTTCATTTTATCCTGTTACTGATGATTTTTTTTAAAGATTTATTTATTTGTACATACAGAACTGGGGTACAGGCCAGAGGCTCAGGGGTGGTGAGAGGCTTCACCAGAGACAGAGCGGGGAGCACAACAGGCAGATCGACGAAGTACACTGCTGAGGGAGCAGCGGGCGGGTCAGGAGAGGTCTGCCACACCATATGGTCACCTCCGGGGCAGGCGGGAATCAAACTCATGCGGAAGTGGCTTTAGCTTCTCAGTGCTGCGCTTTAACCCGCTGCGCCACCAGGGGGGGCCTACTGATGATTTTTAAAAAAAAAATATTTCTTCACTCAGTGTAGAAAATAAAGTTATCAGGGGTTCAAATAAATAACTGGTTAAATCTTTGTTTCCAAGATTCCAAAGATATGTGGTAATAGTTTATGGTACTAATTATTTTCACTGTAATTTTTATATTAGTTCGCACCCTGTTCTGTGCCATATGATTATGCAGTCATTGTCTTGGCCTCAGGGACTTAAAAATAAGGTCCTGTTTTGTGTATCAAGGAGTGTATTAAGTTCCAAACATTTTCTCAGACATTATGAGATCACTTGGGGAAATAGTGCTGCTTCGGCAGAAATGCTAAGCTGTCACTGATTTGTGGGGACATCAAAAAGAAATGAAGAGAGACCAAACACTGAATAAAGCAGTCATTTCAAGTATATGTAATCCCAAGAACAAAGTTTTGCTTGTTTATGGTTTCCACAATTTTAGAAAGTTAATGCCTGGGGTTTTTCCTTGGTCCCTTCTGCTTGTGTATCATTATCTTGAGACTGATTTTCTAGCAAATAGTATGCTCAAAAGTGAGAGTAATTTGTGTGAATGTACTTATTCAGTGACTCATGAAAACTACATTACATTTTTATTCAGCAACACCTTTTGGTTTTCAATGTGAACCTTTGATAGAGCATGGTAGATTTTTATAATTGCTTTGAAATATTTATATTAAATTTCTATGAAGCTGTTATCTCCATTGTCTTTAAATTATCAATTTAATTTTAACTTTTGTTATCTTAATATCACTGCCCACTCTTTCTCCTTTTGAAGAACCTCTCTACCTTCCTCCTAAACTAGAAAGTCTTGACTTGCAGAACAAGTCATAACTGCCAGTGCTCACTCTTCATTTTTTCCCCTTGACCACTGTTCTACCCTACATTTCTAGAATCTTCTCACTTTGACCTCCCGCCCACCTTTCCACTCTGATACACTTTACTCTGGATTTAGGTTTCGGGCACTAGTGGTAGGTAGTTTCTCTCTGTTGTGGCTTAAATGTGTATCTGATGATAGATATATTGAAGTCCTGACATCCAGGACTTGACTTGACTGACATCCATCCTATGACTGCTGCTTTATTTAGGATCTTTAAAGATATAGTTAGTTAGGATGAGGTCATTCTGGATTAGGGTGAACCGTTTGCAGTGGCTGGTGTCTATTAAACGAGAGGGGAGTTTGGACACAGACATGTATACTGGGGGACCTCTATGTGAAGTCGGAGGCAGAGATTGAAATGATGCATCTAGAAGCCAAAGGATGACAAGGATTGTCAGCTGCCTCCACACTCTACAGTAGAAGCACAGAACAGATTTTCCTTTAGAGCTTCCAGACGGAACCAAGCTGGCTACACCTTGCTTTTAGGCTTCTGGCTTCCAGAACTGTGAATCTAATTTGAGTTAATTTGTCATAGCAACCCTCGGAAACTAATATACCATTGTGTTTTATAGCTCTTCAACTTTCTTGGTTCAATATATTCTGAACTATTTTATTTGTTCCTTTGCTATTATAAACGAGATTCTTACCTTCATCTCTTTTTCGTATAATTCACTGTGATTGTACATAAATGGAACTCAGTGTTGTATGTTTACATTTTTTCTTCTTTCTTTGTGAATTGATGATTTTCAGTACTGATATATTTGATTCCTTTCTCTTTATCTTGTGTGTATCTGCTATAGATGTTTTTTTTTGTAGTTGCCCTGAAGACTTGGCTGTGAGTTTGCTGCAGGCCTTTCGCAGTGACTGGGGCTGGTTGCCAACACACACATAGTATTGGGGACCACTGTGGGCAACAGTAAGGGCAACTCCATGGGTCCTGGTATGCAATACCCAACTTAAATGCCACCTTTGGCTATAGCAGTGGGAAAGCTTGAAAATGGCAGTCACATACAACAGGACTTTTAGGAGAGGAATTTTTTTTTTTAGAGATTTATTTATTTATGCATATAAGAGCTGGGGTACAGGGCAGGGTAGCAGGGGAATGAGAGGATCCACCAGAGACAGAATGTGGAGCAGAACAGGCAGATTGATTGAAATACACTGCTGAGGGGGCCAGCAGGTGGGTCAGGAGAGGTCTGCTGAGCTATTGGGTCAGCTCCCTGGTGGGGGATTGAACTTCTGCTGCAGTGGCTAAAGATCACTTTGCAGTGCTGTGCAAAGTGCTGTGCTTTAAATCCTTGCCTCACCAGAGAGGGCCCTGGAAAGGAAATTTTTTTGTAGTCAGTTATACCCATTTCTGTTTAGCATCATCGCTGAGTTCTTACTGTCGAGGTAATATAGACAGTATATTTTAACTCAGTGGCAGATTCTGTCAAATCTGAATTGGTATTGAAGCTTCATCATATAAAATGTGTGTATCTGCTAGGAAAGTTACTTGTCCTTTACGAAGTTTATTTTGCCCATATCTCAAATGGGGCTAAAAGATTATCTCTAAGATCAAATGCACATATCACATTTGATTTTAAAAATAAAAATATATACAGATAGATATACATATATAGCTAATGAGGGAAAGGCAAAGTTTGTTCCACATCATGTGTGAAGGTCAAGTCTGACGATACTAACAGTAGCAAGGCTCATTGACCACAGGACCCTAATGCAACCTATCCATTCATTTGAATTCAGCATGTATTTATAGACTATCTAGCCTGTTCATTGCAACTTTGCTGAAGGAGGAGTATACCTTATGTCAAGGTTTTAGCCTACCAGGTGGTCTATTAAGTTAATTAGCCATTTTGGATAATATGCAAATGTGTTTACTGAACTCTTTAAAATGTCCAAAACATCCAACTTAGATTAGGACTGTGTGAAAATAATTTTCTGTTCTACATAAATTTAGTAATGTATGCATTTACCTTTCTTAGTAAAAGGCCAAACGACTCTAACACTGTCCTGTAGCTAAACCGCCTTAGTATCAATAAAAGATCTTAGAAATGTTTCAGTAGTATAACAAGCTTCACTCAGAATCAGTTACCTTAGGTAGACGGGATGGTCTATCATTCTTTTCGTCATGCTATCTTTATCTGGCTTTGGTATTAAACTAATATTGGCCTTATAAAATATATTAGAAAGTGTTCCCTCATTTTGTATTTTTGGAAATAATTTGGACATGACGGGCGTAAATTCTTTAAAGGTTTGGTAGAATTTGTAAAGCCATCTGGCCCCTGACTTTTGTTTATGGGAATTTATTTTATCACTGTTTCAATTTCCATGCTAGTGATCAGTTTGGTCAATGCTTATATTTCTTTCTGGTTTAGGTTTTGGTAAACTATATTGATCTAGAAATTTCTCCATTTAGTCAAAGTTATTGGATTAATTTGTCTTTAATTATTCATAGTAGTCTTTTATATTACTTTGCATTTCTATTGATCTCTTGTATAACCTTTGTTGATCTCTATTTCATTTATTTCTGCTTTTAATTACTTATTTATTAAAAATTTTTAAAGATTTATTTATTATTTATGCATACAGAACTAGGGTACAAGCCAGAGGTGCAGGGACAGTAAGAGGACTCACCAGAGACAGAGTGGGGAGCAGAACAGGCAGATGGGCAGAAATACACTGCTGAGGGGAGTAGTGGGTGGGTCAGGAGAGGTCTGCCGCACCATGTGGGTCACCCCCAGTGTGGGGGATCAAATTTGCACCAAGTGGCTGCAGCTAACTTGCAGTGCTCTGTCCTAACCTGTTTCACCATCATGGTGGGTCCTATATTATTTAATTTAAGCATCTGTTATCACCATATTTGTTGTTCTGTTATTTTATAATAAACCCCTTCAAAGGAAGCTCCTTTTAGTGTTGATAAAATCCTTTAGTTTTTGCTTTTCAGTGACATATTTTATCCTTCCTTTTGTCTAGAATGTTCAGCTTGCAAATAAAGAATTCTAGACTTCAGCAAAAATATTTGAAGTATCTCTGACCGTTCTTTCTTATCTGTTAGATTTCTACTGAAAAGTTTGCAGTCCAATTGGTGTTCCATTTTATTTATTATTTTGATTTTTTAAAAAAGATTTATTTATTTATTCATACAGAACTGGGGTACAGGCAGAGATGTGGAGGGTGAGAGGATTCACTAGAGAGAGACCGGGGAGCAGAACAGGCAGATCAAGGAAGTACACTGCTCAGGGGAGCAGCGGGCGGGTCAGGAGAGGTCTGCCGCACCATGTGGTCACCTCCGGGGCAGGTGGGGATCAAACTCATGTGAAAGTGGCTTTAGCTTCTTAGTGCTGTGCTTTAACCCGCTGCGCCACCAGGGAGAGCCATTATTTTGATGGCCCTATATTCTATATCCTATATTCTATCCTTGTCATTGGTTTTCAAGTTTTGTAACATATCGGAGTGTGTATGTCTGGTATTACTTTGTTTCGGATTCTTGGATCAAGATATCTGGTTTGTTTCCCAATTTGAGATGTTTCTCAGCAATTATTTCCTTAAATAAATTCTCTATAGCTTTGCCTTTTGCTTCTCCTTCAGGAACACCCATAGAAAGGATTTTATTTCTTTTTAGGTTATCCCAGAAGGTACTTACACTATTTTATTGATAATTACAACTTTTCCTCTGTTGTTCTATTTGTGTGTTTTCTGACATTGTGCTTGCAAGCTCAGCAAGTCTTCCTTGCTTGTGTTTGTCTATTATTTGAAGGTCCTCTAATTGTTATACTATTTTTAAAAAGCATTTATTTATTTATGCATACAGAGCTGGGTATAGGCCAGAGGTGCAGGGGCAGTGAAAGGGTTCACCATGACAGAGTGGGGGAGCAGAACAGGTAGATTGAAGAAGTACACTGCTGAGGGGAGCAGTGGGTGAGTGGGTCAGTAGAGATCTGCCACACCATGTGGGTCACCTCCCTGGCTGGGGATCAAACTTGTGCTGAAGTAGCTGGGGCTAGCTTCTTAGTGCTGTGCTTTAACCCATTGCACCACCAGGGAGGGCCCCAGTTATGGTATTTTTTTTAACTTGAACTTTGCTTCATGCAAATCCAAGGTTCCGCTGGATTGAGACTTCCCTTAAGGTATTTTAGTTTCCACATTTTTCATATGTTCCCTGCCCCCCATTCAGAGTTTTTAAAAGGTGGCCATAGGGATGGATATTTGAGTCCAAATGTTTCTCCTCTGCACTAGTTAATTTAGCCAGAGAATGGATATTGGTAATGGGCAATAGATGGAAAAGAAATGGGCGATAGGGCACTGAAGGGTTGCCTCTAGTTAGTGTCAGGATTCAATTTTTCTGCTGTTGCAATATCCTGTCTCCAGGCCAACTCCTCAGCCTCAATATCTCATATATTCTTATGTCAGTCCCAACCTTCAGGCTATATTTAAACACTAGATACAGTGTTGGGCACAGACTGTAGTTAAGACAGGGTTGCAGACCAGGTGTTTTTCTCTTTACTTTTGTAATGCAGACTATTACTCTGGGGTGCTTGTTTCTATTGTTATGATCCAGGTGGATCATAACTATGGATAATGAGAGCCTTCATTTGTTGTCTCACTTTTGACCCTGGTTGGAGATGGGGGTGGCAGGTGTTTAGAAAATAACAGCCTCCGGCTGCAAGAGATAGCCTCTTCTATGGGGAGAAGCAGGTGATCTGATCCAGCTTTCGCTACAGGTTCAGGCTTCACCTGTTTTATAATGAGAATCTTAGACTCAATCCAGTCATCATCACTCTACCTCTCTGCCCCTACAGTTTTCCTCACTCTCTGTCCTGGGTGTCAGTTTTGGTATTCTATCAGCTTAGTGCCAGGTCTCCAAAGTCCCTAAGGTAGGTCTATGTCCCTGAGTCAACAGCTGTAGGAGGTTCCATCTGGCAGTTGCCTGTCCATGCTGTGAGGTGCACGGCCCCAACATAGTTGCAACACAGTTCAATTATAGTGCTTCCTGCTCCTTTCCACTGGACTATTGCCCCTGTTGTATGTTGTGGATATCTGTTTATCTTTCAGGGATTATTAACTTTGTAATGTTGTACTATGGTTATAACTACATGGAAGTGATCAGCTCTACATTTTTACTCAGCTGCCATCTTGCCAGACTGCCCTTTAATGTATATTTTATAGACACACTTTTGCTGTGGTCACATATTTGATGACTTAAATTAAAATATAGTTCAGGTAAAATTCATAAAACATCATACTTGCACCAAAAATAAAATAAACAGCAAAAACAAGCAGTAACAAATTTCAAACTTGTTCTTCTAAAAGTATATCTGTTCTTCCCTTATTGTGCACTTAATTTATTCACTCTTCTCATAACTGGTGTTCAGAAACCAGTCCTTGATGACACAGAATTTTTAATCTGATATATGATAAAAACTCAATATTTATAATTTTAATAGTAGAAACATTATTTAGTAATTTATAAGTGTTGGATAAATATAGAGGAGAGGCATATAATTCAGATAGTGGACTTTCTTTAGTTAGAATATGTCTTCTCTATCCCCAAAGAAGGATACACCTAATCTCTAGAACATGTGTTTATGTTATGTTACATGGCAAGGGGAAGTTAAAGGTGCAGATGGAATTAAATTTTCTAGTCAGCTGACTTAAAATGAGTAGATATGCTTGATTATTCCAATGCACCCAATGTAATCATAGGGTCATTTAAGTGGAAGAGGAAGACAGAAGGGAGTCATCGTCAGAAAGATAGGAAAATACTATACTCCTGACTTTGAAGATAAGTAAGGGGCCAGGAGCCAAGGAATGCAGGTGGCCTGTAGAAGCTCCAAAAGACAAGTAACTGATTCTCCCCCAGAGCCACGGGAAAGAATGTAGCCCTGCCAACATCTTGATTTTAGACTTCTGACCTGCAGAAGTGTGGGGTAATAAATTTGTTTTTTTCAAGTTACTAAGTTCATGACAATTTGTTATAGAAGCAATAGGATGCTAACGTAACCCCTCACAGGGAACTGCAAGTGGAGATATGTTTGAAACTAAGTGTTGGTGAGTCATTGAATAACTTCCTGCTGGGAGGAAATGAAGCTGGATCATATTGTAGGAAAACTATACTTGAAGCAATATTGATAGGGTTTGAAATAGAGTCAGCTGCAGGAGCATGGTATTAGTGGAAAGATTTGAGAGGAGATGAATGCAATACTGTGAGCAAGACTAATAATATAAAGAGTGGTAATGGTGTTTTTATTCAGGGCTTATTTATACATAATCTTGTATTTTATATTTAAATTCTAATCTTTAATTATTTAAAGAATTCTCCAAGAAATTGCTGATTCACCATTTGAGAGGTGAGGAGACTGAGGCTTCAAGAATTTAATAAAGTTGGTGAAGCTTATGCAGCTAATTAGTGATGAATTAGCTTTGGAACAAGATCTTTCTACCTCATGTACTTTCACTGTTTACTATTCCTGAAAAGAAAGAGAACATATAATATGGGAATGAGTGAGAAGATTTGGAAAAGAAATCAGGGCCATTGGAACCAATCTTCTGGACTAGAAAAACATTTGTAGGTTTTATAATAATTACTGTAGCTCAAGAAAATGAACCTCAATAATGAAGGAAAAAAGAGGTTAAACCTTGACTTGGTTTCTTTTCTATAAGTCTCTCAAGTCCTTTCCAACTGTGCCAACAATGTTTAATCAGGTTGTAAAATTCTTGCTGTCATTGAGTCTCTACACTGTTGAGTGCTATCTGATGGGTGAAGATTGTTAATACAGATCAGTGCTGTATGAGTACTACTGGTGCTTCTGGGTAACAGGTAGAGTATAAGACCAAACCAAACTAAGAAGATGACTTGCATACTGGGAATGTGAAGAACTTTCCTGTAAGTTGATAAGAAATCATGGGCAGAGACATTCATAGTTTTACTCAAACACATAATTAGGAAGGATAAGTATGTATACAGTGGATGAACTTCAGCAACTTGAGTGTGTCATCAGGAATTTGAAGATTCAAAATTTTCATCAAGTTCAGCAAGGCTGAGTATCACTGGGTTATGTGTTGTTCATTTATTTCTCTTTACTGCCTAATAGGGACCATCTTGAATATTTGTTGATTTGACTAACTGCATATTTAAATACATTTTTCTTGTAATTGTTTCTGTCTTTCGTTACAGGTTATGGCCCAGATCTTGGTTCTAATCTGTATATTAAAGGAAATCTAAATTCTTAGGCTGTACTATTAACTCATAATGATTATTTTTTTAAATAAAAGTGACTTCGATTAGGTTAGGATTTTATTTGATAATTCAAAAAGATTACCATTCAATGATATTTATTTTAATGGGATATGACATGTGCTATTATACTATTTGGGTTGAGTTTGATTTGGGTCATAAGACCTAAATGACATGAGATTTATATGGCTTCATGCAGTTAAAAGAAAACATCTGAAAGGAGTAATATAAGTTCATGTCTGTGGTCTCAACATGAACAAATATCAATGTTATGATGAACTGAGAGACACAAGATACCTAAAAATATAGGAAAATGAAATCGATGAGCAAAGTTGGAAAATGCAGAGCGCAACAGAATGCATACTGAGAAGTGGAGAAGCCATCAGTAGGTCAGAGGTTTAGGGATTCTGAGTTAGAGAGATATGATAGACTACTGGCAAGGAGAAATTCTATTTACCAATTACATGGATTAATGAGGAAGACTACTAAAATCCTTCCTCCTCTGGTGCATTACTATACTTCTTTCCATAATAAGGCTCCATTCAATTTATAGACAGTTCATTTATCATTATTATTGTAAATTTTTTTTGATTTTTTTTGGGTAGAATTATTGGTTTACAACCTAGTTAGTATTTTGTGAGTATAAGATCTCCCCTTTCAAGTGTTGTCTCAGTATAGTATATGCACCACCAAGGTATAGATAGTCCTCCACTCTGGTCCATTGGCACTATTACTTCCCCTCCCCCCCCCGCCCTTCAGGATACCTCAGATCTGTGATCATTTTTCAAGGGCTAGTTTTAAAGTTTGTCTTTGTCTGACCCCTTATTTGATTTCTCTATATTCCGCTTGTAAGTGACACTTTTGGTATTTATCATTCTCCTTCTGGCTTGTTTCACTTAGCATAATCCCTTCCCGTCCATTCAAGTTGCCACAAATGGCATGATTTTACCCTTTTGATTGCTAAGTGGTATCCCATTGTGTATATATACCACATTCTCCTGATCTAGTTATCTGTTTTTGGACCTTAGGTTGTCTTCATAGTTTGACTATTGTAAATAAGATTGCAATAAATATAGTCACCCAGGTTTCCTTTCAAATTAGGGTTTAGCTCTAATTATTATTATTTCTTCTTTTATGCTGACTTTTGGCTTTGTTCTACCTTTTCTATTTCCTTGATGAGAGATAAGGTTATTTAGCTCTCTCTTATTTCTTAATGTGGGTTATATTACTATATACTTTTCACTGCATATTGCTTTTGTTGTGTCCATAATTTCTGGAGGGTTGTATACTCATCATTATTTGTATTTAGGAATTATTTGATTTATAGATTTATTTTTTTGTTAATCCAGTAGTCTTTCAATAGAGCATTGTTAATACCTCCACATATTAGAGGATTTCCCTGCTTTCTTTTTGTAGTCGTTTCTAGTTTTATAATATAAAGGTCTAATTATAAATATTAGACAAGATGCTTGGCATCGTAGCAATCTTGTTGATACTTGTCTTGTGACCCAGCCTTGGAGAATGTCCCATGTGTATTTGAGAAGACTGTGTAGTCAGCCTTGGAGAATGTCCCATGTGTATTTGAGAAGACTGTGTATTCTCCTTTTTTATTCTAACTTTTGGGGGTTCAGTGTCCTATAGATGAATCTTAAGCCTGTAAAGTCTAACTCTTTGTTTAAAATTATTGTGTCCCTATACATATTCTGTCACTTTGATCTGTCCATTGTTGAGAGTGTAGTGCTAAAGTTCCCTACCTACCACGGTGTGTTTTTTCCAATGTTACTTTTCAAAGTTGATAATACTTGCCTAATATATCTTGGTGTTCCTTCATTTGGTGAGTATACTTAGAAGAGTTTAATGACTTCCTAACGTTTTGTAAACTTCATCATTTAATAGTGTCCACCTCTGTCTTCTCTTAACCTTTTAAAGCTGGAAATCTATTTTGTCTTATACAAAAAATGACTGTTCCTGCCTTCCTTTGGGTCCCATTCACTTGTAGGCTTGTTTTCCAAGCCTTTCCTTTGAATCTTTGTTGATCTTTGGTGCTCAGATGTATCTCCTGTAGAGAGCAAAATGTTGGATTGTGTTTCCTAATTCAACCAGATACTCTGTGTCTTTTTATTGGTGAGTGTAGCCCACATTTAGTGTGATTATTGATACTTGAAGGTCTTTGTCTTAGTGTTTTGATTTCATCTATTTACTTTTACATTTATTTGTGATTTTTCCTTTCTTTGGCTTGAGCACTATAGTGCCTTCTAATAGCTCTTCAGGTGGGGGTCTTGGTCCTGCAGTTCTCTCTGTTTGTCCAGGAAGACCTCTGCTGTTCTCTCATGTGTGAAGGAGAGCCTTACAGAATAGAGTATTCTTGGCTGGTAGTTTTCCATTCTTTCTTTGCCCATATTTGTTCTTCAGAGAAGTCTGATGTTAACCAGATCAGGATCCCTTAGTAGGTTATTTATTCCCCCTTTCCAACTTCAATATTCTTTCTTTGTCTTGAAATCTCAGAAGTTTCTCTAATATATATCTTGGTGTAGGCTCATTTATTTAGGTATCCTGCTTTTCTTCTAGCTTCATTAGTTTGTTTATTTTCTTCTCTAGGCTCAGGAAGTTGTCCCTGATTATTTCTTTAAATAATTTCTCTGTATCTTTTTATCTTCCTTTCCTTTCTGGGAAACACATTGTTTTATATTAACTTTCCTCAAGGAACACATAGTCCTAGAAATGCATCTTCATTTGTTGTTGTTTCTCTTCTTCTTTCCTTCTTTGTGCATTTGCACTTACGTTCACTGGTTGATATTCCATTTGGTTTATTCTGCTCATACCCTTTACAATATTTTTGTCATCCTCTATTGATGTTTTCATATCCTGCAATTTCAGTATTTTTTTAGAGTATCATTTTCAATCCTCTGTTCATTATTGGATAGAGAATACAATTTTAAGAATTACTCTGTTTTAATAATGACAAGGTTGAAATGTGCTCAGCAATTCAATATTCCAGAGTTAATCTGTTAAATTTGATTCTGGGTAAGTAAATGATTGGTCATTGTTGTTCATGGCATTGCTGTTTATTTGTTTGAATAAGTGCCATGAAAGTTGTGAACTAAAGACTAGTAAATATGGAAGGAAAGAGAATTAAACTAATATCTATTGAGCAATCAATGTGTCACTCATTTCTTTTTTCATAATAATGATGGAACATAAGCACCACAATTTAAATTGCATTTGAAATCATAGCAATAATTTGAGATGTTTTAGAGGATAGATTTTCTTCCTAAACTCTTCTTGTGCTTTACTAAAATGTATGGAAAACTCCCAGGAATGTGTTGAAATTATGACTCTTCATTTTCTCACTTATTGACTATGGGATCCTGACAAGTCTTTGCGAGGGCCAAAATCTTCTTATGTCTCTATTGCTTCATCACACCAAACAATATTTGGTTTAAATGGATGAAGAGCATAGAGTAGGTAGCATAGTGACAACTACTTAATTCACATTCATTAATGACCATCTTCCCCTTTCTCAATGCTTCAAAAATAATAGAAATTTTAGTAACAGAAGTTCCTCTTTATTCTTTCCACAAAGCAAAAAGAATGTCAAATAAACCTTGATATCTGGTTGGGTTTGTCATAATTAGTCTTGAAAAAATCTAAAAAACTAGAATGTCTTACTTTCTTCAAGATTTATGGTTCCAGCAACTTACTTAGGAATTTTGCATTTTTTTTAAAAAAATGCACATATTTCACAGATGAGAAACCTGTGTAACTAGTAGCCAAGTACTAGTAACTTGTAACTAGTAGCCAAGCTGTGTAAAGTGAGGTGGAAAGGCATTGCTGCTGTCTTGCCCAATGCAAACTTCTAATGCCATCTTTGTGACTCAGGAGTCCCTTAGCCAATGATAGCTGCCAGGAAAGCTGAGACTGGAGGAGCCACATTCAGTTTCTTCCAACCCGGGAAGCTGATCGACCCAGCCCAAGCATATTGTCGGTGTTTTATTAAAAGTGTTGATTCGGGAAATGTTGTGTTTGCCATGCAGTGTCATGCCTTCAAGCCTTGGTTTCCAGCCTTTATTTATATGCCTAATTGTTGCTATGGAAATTCAATATTTAAAGAGGTAATTATTGCTGATCTTGTTGCATGTGTCCATTTCTGATGTCCAGCTGTTAGCTCTTTAGCTCCAGTCTAGCAGATTAATTACTGCTATTGATTACTTTGAGCTTCTCTCTTCACACCTGCAGTCCGTGTAATTAGCTGGTGGCCTCCTCTGAAAATTAGGAGCAGTTTCATCCTGGCATTTTGCCATTTCCCAGTCATGTGCACTGCACTGATGAACAAAAGCAAATCTATTTTAAATAGAGATATCTGGGTAATGCACTCTTTGTGTTTTTGAACTATCCGTGGATAATTCAAATTATCCTCTGTTAGCAAATATTGTATCTCATTTGATGACTATCTGCAAAGAAAAAAATTCCAAAACACTGTTTTTTATTCCCATTTCCACCTTGCAGAAATTTGCTCCTGTGTGTGGTTAAAAAAATCAAAACAACTTTCTAATTCTGCTGTTGGGGTGTTGAGGTACTGGGGTAGGTTTCTTAATGGAGCCCTGTGGAAACAGCTGAGTCTGTGCTGAGTATTCCAGGAATGCAGGTACTCATGTTCATCTTTTCTTTAGGTTCATGCTCTTTGCCAGAGACAAATCACCATTCCTGCCAGCCAGTGACACACATTGGGCATAAAAAAGTTTCCTATTAAAAAAATGACTTAGGGAGAGAAATGAGAAATGTTGCAGAGGTCTTCAAATTTTTCTTCCCAACTTTATTTCATTAAAAACAAAACAAAACTTTTTTCCTTTCTGCTTATGGGAAAGCAAACCTGGCATTGTTAAGCCAGGTTTAGCATTCTGCCTTCCATGTCCTATTGTGATACTTTCTCATCTGTCATGTATGACTGCCTAAACACTCAGGAAATACAAGTTAGTAGTGGAACTGGGTGTGGACTTCCCAAGTTATGACACACAATGACCACTAACATGGCCAGCTGTTCCTTTCCATGCCGACCAGCTCCCACTAATGTTCCGCTTAGCTATTTAACTTGTGTCGAGTTATTATACTAAGGGTTATTATTGCTTATTGTAGGAAAAAATAAAGTGCTCCACTCCTTTCCATGCGTGCATTTGCCAGCATTCATTTGAAGCTTAAAGTGGATAAGCATGTTCCAAAAGCCCAGCACAGGAAAGGAAAGAAGTTCAGAAAGTTCTCACTTGTCTCCATCATTCCACTGTTGTCGATCACAAATGGATATTGTTGGATCACAGCAATGTGAAAACACTTCACCAGAGTTTCTAGTGAAGCAAAGCAACACAGCCGCCCTTCGTCCTGGGGAATCAGGAGATGGGGATGGAGTGGAAAAATTAAACAGAGTAGGGGCATTCACTCATCAACTCAGTGAGGCTTTGGGGCAGCTAATGGGGAGGCTGAACACCGGCCCTCAGACCAGAAGGTCCCCAGCTGGAATCTCATCATTTCCACTGTTTCCAGATTAAAATTTAAATTGTGTGCTGCCATTTGGAGGCCTTCTGGGCAGGGTCTCACAGAGTCACCAGTTATTAGGAATGCCTCCTATTATCAAAACCCTAAAAGCTATTTGAACAGCAGCCTAATGTGACTGTGATTTCCAAGGACCATTTGCTGTTATTGCAGCTTTGTTCAGATGTGAGTGGGAGCAACTAACCAAAGTTGCCTTCTCACTGTACCAGAGAGGAGAATCAGTGACACCAGAGAAATATTTTGCTGGTCATAAATATAAATTTGCCCCAAATAAACCATCTTTTGTGTCCCCCATTTAGGCAAGGTCATCTCTAATTCTGGCAAACAGTAACACTGTTTTCTTTATAAGAGGATTAACTTTGGAATTTCACGCTGATTACAATTTCCACTACACTGGAAATATAAAACCATAGTTTTAAAAGAGGGCTACAGTAAAATTCAAAGTGCTAGTTTTACATAACCTTCCATACTTGGAGGTTATATGAGGATCCATATGCACACATATTTTTGGCGTTGCAGAATTCAGCATTTTTGACCTTATGAATATCTGAGTTGCTGCATAGTATGTGCATAATAAGGTAAATAGTTATGCCCCATCACTCTGATGTACGGAGTTTCTTCAGCCATTGATTTTTTTTATACCAGCAGAAGAGAAATGAAAGATCTACTAGTTATGATTTCTCAAACTAGTTAAGCTCATTAAAAAACCACAGTGGGGCGCTCCCTGGTGGCGCAGCGGGTTAAAGCACAGCACTAGGAAGCTAAAGCCACTTCCTCATGAGTTCGATCCCCGCCTGCCCCGGAGGTGACCACATGGCGTGGCAGACCTCTCCTGACCCGCCCGCTGCTCCCCTCAGCAGTGTACTTTGTCGATCTGCCTGTTCTGCTCCCCACTCTGTCTCTGGTGAAGCCTCTCGCCGCCTCTGAGCCTCTGGCCTGTACCCCAGTTCTGTGTGCACAAATAAATCTTAAAAACAAAAAACACAGTGAAGGTTGGGTATTTGTGTGTAAGTGTTAAAAGTTACCTTACTACCATAAGTTAGACTAAAAGCTAAGTGAAACAAGACACGACACTTTCTCTAGTGAATAGTAAAACTAGTCTAACTGACATGTATCAGGTGTTGCGGCATTGTACTGAATGCTTTGAATAGATCTTCTCTTTCTAGCCTCTATATTGTGGCTTCTACTGTCCTGTGGATTTTTACACCGAAGCTGAGAGGTTACATAATGTGATTACAGTCAGATCTCATGTGTCTACTTCCTTGCCTTACTAAGACAGCCTTTTTTTTTTTTTCTATTAAGAGTCTATTTATTTATGCATACAAGAACTGGTGTAGAGGCCAGAGACAGAGTGGGGAGCAGAACAGGCATATCTACTGAAATGCACTGCTGAGGGGAGCAGCAGGTGAGACAGGAGAGGTCTGTTGTGACCTGTGGGTCACAGCAACCTGGCTGGGGATTGAACTCTTGCTGCAGTGGCTGCCTATAGCTCATAGTGCTGTGCTTTAATTTCTTTCGCCACCAGGGGGCCCCCTCAAGTCAGGATTTTAAGTACTTTCTGTTATTTTATTCCAGTTATACACCTTTATATATATATATATATAAAGATTTATTTATTTGTGCATACAGAACTGGGGTACAGGCCAGAAGCTCAGGGGCGGTGAGAGGCTTCACCAGAGACAGAGTGGGGAGCAGAACAGGCAGATCGGCAGATCGAAAGTACACTGCTGAGGGGAACAGCGGGAGGGTCAGGAGAGGTCTGCCACGCCATGTGATCACCTCCGGGGCAGCCGGGAATCGAACTCATGCGAAAGCAGCTTTAGATTCTCAGTGCTGTGCTTCAATCCGTTGCGCCACCAGGGAGGGCTGAGGTTTGGTTATATTTATGTGGATCTTTTAATATTTGGATTAATCCAATGAAATATTCACTCATAAACTTGGTGTCTGTGGTAAGTCTGTCTAACATCTAAATTTTCCTTAATTTACTATAGCCTTATATGTGGAGTTTTGAAGCTCCAAGTTCTTGTCATTTTTTTTTTTGTGGGTGTGTGTGAGGGAAGAACCTGAATTAGGGAAACATGGGATAGAGAGGAACTGAGTTTTTGTGTAACTTCTGTCTGACCTGAGTCATTCTACTGGAAGTAGCTCTTTTACTAGAACAGTCACAGAGTGTTATTTGAATGAGTTACTGGAAATACAGGGAAAATCTGCCTCTTCCACCACTTTGCTATTGTTTGTTTCTTGTGGTGTTCTTCACTTAGATGACTGAAAAAATCTCCAAAGAAGCCATGAAAGAATGCCTTGCTTTCTCTCTATAACACATATATGTAGAATGTGTTATGCTCTTTCATACATGCATTTTGTTATGGTTGTATGTCTATTGTCCCATTCTCTCCTTTCCCTCCCTACTCCTGTCTCTGTCATTCCCTCTCGCTCTCTCCAGGAAGGGTTTCTAACATGGTTTCTGGCAAGGATCTTTGAGGGAGTGATAGACAGCACCTTTGCTATGTTACTATAATGTAAATATCTTTAGAGTCTATGAAAACACCTTCATTTTTGCAATCATCGATTCCATCTGGGAGTGAAGTTGTTTGATGATCTGTAGCACACATTAGATAAACTTTAAGAAATTCTCTTGCAAAAACAGAGAAACATTTTCCTGGTCTTGTTTCCCCCCCTCCCTTTTTTTTTTTTTTTTTGGTCTAATAATGTCCCATCCCTCGCATCAGCTATCACCCTAATGAGCTGAGACTACATTAGTGAAATCTTAGGCAGATAAATTGACTCAAACCTTGGTTTGATGATCCTACTTAAGACATTCAATTAATTCTGTTTTGCTACAAGCTAATTTATGACTTTGTATTTATTCAAAAAAATGTTGAACATACAAAGCAGTGGGAGACAAAATAATGAATTATTCTACCTTTCTTTATGTGCTCACCATGTGCTACAGTAAAGAAGGAAAAGAAACAAGGCAATGCTTTTGATGTTAGATATGTGGGTATTTTCTTGTCATATTAGACAGTCCCTAACTGATATAGACACATTTATATTCCTTTAGGAGATCATTAGTGCAGTGAATGTTGGCTTATTATCTTGTTGTTTTAGTTTTCTTTATTTACTAATAGTCTTTTTCTTTTTCTCCTCCTCCATTCCTCCCTCTCTCTCCTCTCCTTGTTTCTAGCTACATCTAGGTTTAGTCTGGTCATAAAACTTGCTTTTGCCTTTTGTGAAATAGTAAAAGATATTTCGATCCACTTTTCTATGGCAGAGCTTAATAATTGATCTGTATAATTTGAGAAAGAGAAAATCCAAGAGTTTGAAGGTAATTTATAGCCCAATGCTAGACTCGTATGTTCTTAATGAGCTTCTCTAGATCTACAGGTAGTGCAAGTTTCCTCTGCTGATGTTCAGGGCAACTTGTCAAGACATCCTGCAGAGAAGCGTGTTCAGCAAAGGTCAGCCAGGGAATAGAATTGCATTAGGTGATGCTGTGGTTCATAATTGACTTCCTCGGTCTCTGCAAAGTGATAGAAGGTGAGGTTGAGAGGAAGCTGCCCCATTCACAATTCCCTCTCTGTCTTTCTCACTTTGTTAAAACTGCTTTTCTTACACACCTTCTACTCTTTCTGCATTCTCACAACCTAAAACTGTATTTGCCTACTATGTTGCTCTGCTGTTGAATTAAAGATGTGAAATATTTCTGATAATAATATGCCTCCAGTTTCCAGGCTACTCTCTTTTAGAAGCCTTATATATTTCATATGCTTTTCAAAGGGCAAACAACAATTGTGTCACTCTCCCCAGCATGACAGCCAGTGTTATTGTGGGAGACAGGTTCATCTTGTTACACTGTAAAGGAATACTCTTTGGAATTCTTTGTGTGTGTGTGTGTGTGTTTTGTTTCCTCTCCCGTACTTTGAAAGACCAAATAAATCTGTCTGTTACTGCATACTACCCCCCAATCAACAATTGTAAACAAAATATGCATTTATAAAAGTCACAGATTTGTTAAGATTTTTAATGCCAACTAGCAAATTGGGTACTTAACACGTGCACATATCAGTCAATTTAAACTAACTGCTGTCTTCGTGATATGAAGGGAAGTAATAGCATGGAATGTATTTCTTTCATTGCATTTTTCATTTTTTAAAGATTTATTTATTTATTTATGCATACAGAACTGGAGTGCAGGGCCAGTGAGAGGATTCACCAGAGACAGAGTGGGGAGCAGAACAGGCAGATCAACAAAGTACACTGCTGAGGGGATCAGCGGGCGGGTCAGGAGAGGTCCGCTGCGCCATGTGGGTCAACCCCCTGGCCTGAGATTGAACTCATGCTGAGGTGGCTGCGGCCAGCTTTGTAGTCTGCCTTTGCTGTCTGTACTATGCTTTAACCCGTTGTGCCATTCAGGAGGGCCCCATTGCATTTTTTAATGTCGCTCTAGGTGGCTAGTATATTATATACTATTTCATGAGATATCTGCTTTACTCTTGCTAGAGAGTTTCAGAAAGTTAATTTGTATAGATTCAGTCATAATTCAGTTGCCCTTAAGGTGGCATAGTTACTTTGGTAATATTGGTGAAAAATAGAGGCAAGCGATATAAATATGGAAGGATACTCAAAAAGTGGATTTCTTTTTCTTTTTTTTTTGTCTCCTCTTCTTTTAATGTGGTTGAGGGTTTCATGGTGTTTTGTTAGACTGTGTGGACAGACTGTGCAGTGTTCTTGCTGGGTTGGGCTTATTCAGCATTTTCTCACTAGGATTTGTGGGAAGAGATCTTCCTTTAAGTTTTCAAAGGAAGGGAGAACCAGAACATTCTTTCAGAGCTGTCATTCCGTCTACAGTGAAAGGGACATTAGAAAAATAGAACTCTCAGGGCTCAGCATGAATTTGTCCTTTGTCACATTGCAGTTCGCCATGGAAACATAAAACATCCTGGTTTCAGAGTCTGAAGAAATGAGGAGTGAATGAGCCGTATTTCTGATGAACTTTGGCAAGTCAATTAGGTGTTTGGGGTTATAACATAATTCCAATAATTATCAGGATGGGGCCCTCTCTGGTGGCGCAATGGGTTAAAGCATTGCACTGCATAGCATCCACTTGGGTGTGAGTTTGATCCCCACCCTGGAGGTGATCCACATGGTGCAGCAGACCTCTCCTGTCTCGCCTGCTGCTCCCCTCAACAGTGCGCTTTGTCAAT
>NW_004567138.1:4703184-4723351 GCF_000260355.1 Condylura cristata
TTCTGCTTTCTAGATTCACACCACCAGTTGTTTAATTCTCTTTTCTATTTGCATTATGAAACCATCATTCACTTGGCCATGTAAAATGTGCATAAAGATATTTAAGTCCTGATGCTAATATAAGCCTACTTGTTTATATATTATCTTTTGGCAATGGAAACTCTGGCAAATTTTCATGGATAGATTTTAGCAATTAAGAAAGAAAGCAAAACTTTGAACTCATGACTATACCTTTGATTTTTCATAAACAAATAATGAATATGGTTATTTAAATTATAGGCAGAAAAGAAGTTTATTTAAAAACAGAACTCAGGGCTTCCCTGGTGGCACAACAGGTTAAAGTGCATCACTATCAAGTTGTCACCAGCCACTGCAGCATGAGTTCGATCACTGGCCAGGGAGGTGACCCACATGGCTCAGCAGACCTGTCCTTTCTCATTGCTCCCCTCTGCAGTGTATTTCAGGGTATCTGCTTGTTCTGCTCCCCACTCTGTGGGCTGTACTGCTGCATTTGTGTGCATAGATAAAAATAAATCTGGCCCTCCCTGGTTGCACAGCGGGTTAAAGCACAGCACTGAGAATCTGAAGCCACTTCCGCATGAGTTCGATTCCCGCCTGCCCCGGAGGTGACCACATGGCACGGCAGACCTCTCCTGACCCGCCCGCTGCTCCCCTCAGCAGTGTACTTCGTCGATCTGCCTGTTCTGCTCCCCACTCTGTCTCTGGTGAAGCCTCTCACCGCCCCTGAGCCTCTGGCCTGTACCCCAGTTCTGTATGCACAAATAAATAAATAAATTTTTAAAAAAATAAATCTTGGCCCTCCCTGGTGGCGCAGCGGGTTAAAGCACTGCACTGAGAAGCTAAAGCCACTTCAGCATGAGTTCGATTCCCGCCTGCCCCGGAGGTGACCACATGGCACGGCAGACCTCTCCTGACCCGCCCGCTGCTCCCCTCAGCAGTGTACTTCATCAATCTGCCTGTTCTGTTCCCCGCTCTGTCTCTGGTGAAGCCTCTCACCGCCCCTGAGCCTCTGGCCTGTACCCCAGTTCTGTATGAATAAATAAATAAATCTTTAAAAAAAATAATAAATCTTAAAAAAATAAAAACAGAACTATGTAGATATTATCTGAATTTTAAATGACACATATGAAGATTGAATCTTCAAAATAACATGTCTCCTAATTTAGGGATACATTAAAATAGCTTTGTGAAGACATGCCAGAGAGTGGTTTTTTGGGTTCAACAAATCTCACCCTGGAAAGAATGGTGAAGCATGGATGTTAGAATTTTATGTAGGAGGAATTAATACATGTCTAATTCTACATCTATATTGAAACAAGTTTATTTTTTCCTCAAACTTAGAAAGCTTTTCAGAGTTTTATAATGCTTTTCAATTACTACTATTATATTTATTATATTGACTCACATGAATGTTTACTGAATATATATATATGTATTATATATGTGTGTGTATATATGTGTGTTTGTATGTATTTGCAAAAGGCATTTTTTTGTATGAAATGATAACAAAGGCAGTCCTTCCTTCTTCCCTCCCTTCTTTTCTTCCCTCCTCTCTTCTTTCTTTCTTCCTATTCTTTCCCATTTCCCTTCCTTTCTTCTTTCCTCTGTTCCCATCATAAAAATCAACCAAGTGTTTTTGCAGACATGGTACTTTGGAGACAAGAACTGAATAAAACATGTAAGTCAATCACTATCTTTACTCCTTTTTTTTTTGTCAAACCACACAACCAGCAGAAAATTTACCTCCAAAATAAGAAACCTGGGTCTGTTTCAACAAACCACATGCCACACCTACCTGCTGTAACCATCCAGTTACAACTCATCTATGACAGTTTTAACTGTTACCTAAGTGTGTCCACTAGTGACTTACTTGTCCTTCACTGTGTACTAGCTAAAATGATTTTTAAATACAGAGGATAGGTCATATCATTCCACTCATTTTTTAAAAGATTTATTTATTTATTCATACAGAACTGAGGTGTAGGCCAGAGGTGCAGGGGCAGTGAGAGGCTTCACCAGAGACAAAGTGGGAGCAGAACAGGCAGATCTACAAAGTACACTGCTGAGGGGAGCAGCAGGCAGGTCAGGAGAGGTCTGCCACACCATTGTGGATCACCTCTGGGGCCGGGGATCGAATTTGTGCTGAAGCATCTGCGTCTAGCTTCATAGTGCTGCACTTTAACCCATTGCGCCACCAGGGAGGGCCCATTCCACCCATTTTAAACATTTAATGGTTGTAGACACCATGAAATCCCACTCCTTCCTTTGGCTTTACACGAGGTGGCCGCCGACCTCTTTCCTGCACACTCTTTCCAGGGTAACTCATAATCTTTCTTATTCTCAAGGCAAACTGTGTCAGCCTTAGAGACTGACTGTCCTTGATTTTCCCTTTACTCAAAATAGCCATTTGTCTTTATGTCTATCTCCATCGTTTCTCAGCTCAGATGCTACTTCTTAGAGTGACCTCCACCCTGCCCCCTTATCTCCCTGTTGCCTTGTTTTATTTTTCTCATGACATTATTGCTGATCAAAATTGTTTTATTAATTATTTGCTTATGCATTTATTGTTTGTTTCTCCCGTGAACGCAACCTCCCTAAGAGTGAGTGCTTTCTCTGTATTATTGTGTCCTCACTACTGAGTGTTTAGAATATTCAGAGCACCCAAATATTTGTATCTTTTTGTATTAGTAATGCTTGTGCTCCTGGGGACCTTTCATTATGGTGACTATTTTTCTATATTCTTCTTTTTTAAAGATTTATTTATTTATGCTTACAGACTGGGGTACAGGCCAGAGGTGTGGTAGATGAGAGGATTCACCAGAGAAAGAGTGGGGAGCAGAACAGGCAGATCTACTGAAACCCACTGCTGAGGGGAGCAGCAGGTGGGTCAGGAGAGGTCTGCCGCACCATGTGGGTCAGCTCCCTGGCAGGGGATTGAATTTGTGCTTCAAGGGCTTTGGAGAGCTTCATAATGTGGTGCTTTAACCCGTTGTGCCACCAGGGAGAGCCCTCCATATTCTTTTTTAAAGATGACATAGGCTATTGATTTCTATTTGAAAAACTTGTACAGAATTCAAGTCTAAAGTAACATGATATAACTGTTCTCTTGGGCTGACATAAGAAAATACTATGAGCAGGTGGTTTAAACAACAGAAATTTATTTCTTCTCCCATTTGTGGTGGCTAAAAGTGCAGTATCAAGATACTGTCCGGGTTGACCTTGGCAATGATTTTTCGAATAGGATACCAAAAGCAGAAACAACAAAGGCAAAAATAGACAAATGGGATTAAATCAGTTTCTGTACAGCAAAGGGAAGAATCAACAAAAGGGAATGACAACTTAGAGAATAGGAGAAAACATCTACAAACAGACTCATGTTCAAAACACATAAGGAATTCCTACAGCTCAAAAGCAAAAGACCAAAATAACCCAACTTAAAAATAGGCAAAGGGGACCCTCCCTGGTGGCGCAGTGGGTTAAAGCACAGCACTAAGAAGCTAAAGCCACCTCAGTATGAGTTCAGTCCCAGTCCTGGAGGTAATCCACATGGCGTGGCAGACCTCTCCTGACTTATCTTCTGCTCCCCTCAACAGTGTACATCATCAGTCCTTCTTTTCTGCTCCCCATTCTGTCTCTGGTGAATCCTCTCACCATCCCTGCACCTTTGGCCTATACCCCAGTTCTCTAAGCATAAATAAATAAATCCTTAAAAAAATAGGCAAAGAAACTGAATAGACTTGTCTCCCAAAAAGACATACGAAAGATTACTATTTCATACTTGCATGAAAAGATGCTTTCACTTATTATGAGAGAAATGGAGATAAAATGCAAAGTGAGATATCACCTTATATCTGTTGGGAGATTTTATAAAAAATTTAAAAAATTAAATCTTGATCAAATATGGAAAAAGGAAATCTTTGTTTAGTTTTCATGGGAATGTAAATGTAATGGTATAGTCATTATGGAAACAGTATGGAGATTCCTCAAGAAAATTAAAATGAAAAAAATCCTCATAATATAGCAATACCAATTCTGGTTATATAACCAAAGAAATTGAAATCAGGATCCTGAAGAGATATCCATACTTCCATGTTCACTGCAACATTATTCACAAGAGCTAAGAATGGGTAAAAACTAAGTGTCCATCAGCAGGTAAATATGTGACACACAGGAATATTACTTAGTCACCAAAAAGGAGAGAATTCTCCACAATTCAAAAGCAAAAGACCAAAGTGGGATGCCATTTTCCACAAGTTGGATGAACCTTGAAGGCATTATGTTATATGAAATGAACACACACAGTATGAAGGACAGATACTATAAATACCTCTTTTGTGATGGATCTAAAATAGCCAAGTTCATCAAAGTGGACAGACAGAATGGTAGCTGTTGGGGTGTTGGGAGAGAGGCAGAAATGGGAGGTCTTAGTCAAAGGATCTTAGTTTTACAAGGTAAGTAAATCTTAGAGGTTTACGCTTCCACATGGTATTTATAATTATCAGTACTGTATTGTATACTTTAAAACTTCTAAGAAAGCTGACTTTACAGTGTATGCTTACACATTCAAAAGATATAAACTGAGAAGGCAAGAAGAAACTTTTGGAGGTGATGGAAAGGTTTATGGTATTGACTGTAGAGATAACTTTGTTTTTGTAGTCTCATCTCCAAATTCATTGAGTTATATGTTAATTATGTATAATTTTTTTATGTAAAAAAAATTGAAAAAGAAATTTCCCTTAGGTCAGGTTCTATTGAAGCTTCACTTGCTGGCTAATCCAGTGTCACCTTTTCTCAGTGTTGTCGGAGAGAGATGGTGGAGACACAGTCTCTTTTTTTCTGTAGACACTTCGAAAGGACTTCATCTTTCAAAATTTCCAGATTTGTGTTTTTAGTGAACATCGTTCCGCAGTGTTCACAGATTTACTGAGGGACAATTGAAATTCACTGGCACTCAAATAGTAGCCTTCAACCAAAGTTGAAAAAGAATTTATGAAGAACACCTTTCTTTTTCTTTTTCTTCCTTTTCACCATGCTTTACTTAATCTTTCTGTTTACCTCCTCCTCCCTCTTTTTCTCTAGGAGGGTTTCTTGGGTGAGAGATGATCCCCCTAATTCACATTACTGTCTATTTTCAGGCATGAATATTTAGGAGGTCCTTAAGGAAGGTTTGGAGGCAGTAACAGAAATGGAAATTATTTGCCCCAGTAACCCTGCATGTATTCTTGTTAGTTCATTTGCATACTGTTAAATAAATAACATATTGGTAGGACTAGGAGATTTGGAAAGTCTCCACCACCCACACACCATTTTTATACTCTATTTTTAGGGTGAAGATTGTGTTTGTTTACCTAACTTACAAAACTCTCTTTATCTTGTATAAACAGGAAAATTAGTTGGGCAGACTCATATATGAATTAAGTTATTGCCTTGCTTTTGATACTTTTGGGAATTTGAACAGGAAGAAATGGGTCTACGTGGGTGACAGTTTTCAGCAGCTGAATGATGAAAATTAAGAACATTACAATGATACTATGATAATATACCCCAGATAAAAACTAAAAAATTCTTAGGATACACCGAATTTATGTGAACTTAGAGAGAAATTCCAGGAACAATTGCTTGTAATTTGGAGTTTTTGTAAAAGTTCACATAGACCCCAATAAACTCACTAGCCTACTATAAATATGGGCAGTCTGATTGAAGCCCCCACATAAATATTATGAGTTATAGAAAAATCTAATTTAGAAACCCACAAATATTATGAAGTATAGAAAAATTATCCAGTGCACCTACAAATAGCATATATCTAAGTTTGGTTTTCAAAGTAACTGGGTTGGGCTGGGGTCTCAGTGTTATTACAGCCTCAAAATTTTTTAGAAACTTGGAGGAGACTCAAAAGCTGTATATTTTATGAAATTTATTCCTTCTACATGGGCTCCATCTGAATAGATGAGCATCTTATTTAACTGGGAAATACTGTGCATTCCAGCTGCAGACTAACTAGTTACTTCATTTCAAGTCTCTTGACTGCCATGGAACCATCTGGTTTGTGCTCATATGAAGGAGTGGGTGAGACTCCTGCTAACACTAAAGTCTTCAGCCAGTCTGCGTTGTTCTGTATTTGCCACTTTACATTACACCTTGAGTACAGAGGTAGAATTAGAGCTACAGTCTGAATCGCCTCCACCCATCACCAAGCGTATCCTTTTCTCATTTTTTAAAAAAGATTTATTTATTTATTCATACAGAACTGGGGTACAGGCCAGAGGTACAGGGGCAGTGAGAGGATTCACCAGAGACAGAGTGGGGAGCAGAACAGGCAGATGGACGAAGTACACTGCTGAGGGGAGCAGGTGGCAAGACAGGAGAGGTCTGCCGCGCCATGTGGTCACCTCCAGGGCAGGTGGGATCGAACTCATGCTGCAGTAGCTTCAGCTTCTTAGTACTGTGCTTTAACCTGCTGTGCCACCGGGAAGGGCCCCCTTTTCTCATTTTTGACTTACACAAAGCTGTCCGGTTGTAGGGACATTGTTGGAAAGGGAAGAAGAAAAAAAAAAAAAGCAGCGATCACTAAGGAAATGTAAACTTTAAAGTGGGAAAGATTTTATTTCATCCACACTTGGAGGTTTTTCTCAATGACAGCTTTGGAACACGGGGAAAAGGTTTGTATATATTTTTTCCCCCACGTGCTACTCGGAACAGTGCTCATATGTTCTGAGAAATGATGATGCTAATTATCTGTGAGAACTTGAATCTTGATGCAGATATACAGTGAGTCTATGGGACCCAAAAGAGAGCAACAGTAAGAGGGTTTGAAAGGCGAGGGATTTGTAAAACATGAGGAGCTTGCTGGAGATGGGCGAGTAGGGGATTAAATGAGAAATCGGGTGGTTTGAACAGATTGTGTATATATTCTCTTCTCTGAGTCCCATCAGATCTCTCCTTACATATTGCATGGGGAAAATAATGCATTTGCATCATTGTGGTATGTTCCTTTCAGCTTTACTCAGTAAAGAAGGCGTATTTAATATAGGAGTCAGCCCGGTGACTGAGTACTGGTTTTGGATATGACAGTGGTCAGGAAAAATACAACATAGACTCTTCTCACTGCATGTTATTATAGCTAAATTATATACATTATTCCAGTTTGGAAGATCATGTTCAGCACACCGTCTCTCTTGGCTCCTGTATTTATTTTTTATAAAGCATGCTATAAACTAAAAGAGCATCTTTTAGAATGAAGGCTGTCTGGGTACATGCCTATGGTACAAAATGCGGCAAATGTGTGCCAGGCGCTTCTTTAGCTTGGTCTTCACTGAAGTGCTGGTCGTGCCTGATTCAGTTAGTAATCAGAGATGGTCATTGCTGTTTCGTGACTTTGAGAGGCTTGATTGTAAGTTAAAATTACCGATTGCAGTTTCTTTATAAATAAAGCCCTTTGTTTTCAAGGACCCAAGAGTCTTGCAGTCTGACAAAACTGAGTTTTCTCCCTACAATAATACATTATCTCTCATTGTATTTGTCAAAAATTTGGTCAACAGAGCCAGGGAAAAATCCACATACATGAAGAATGAATTTAGGCAGATTTTCGTTTGAGAATAATTTTGTTAGGAACCCTCTCCTCACTCTGCCCCAAGCAGGATACTAAAGGGTTAACATACCTAATTAAAAAAATGGGCAAACCTTAGGGTTTAAAGTCTAAAGCTATTATTCTATAAAAATTGAGCCTTTCTACACACGGGTGAGTTAGTGATGGGAAGTCCACGTGGATTACAACTGAGATGGGAAAAGGCACAAAATGATGTAAAAATAAACAATTATAATAAAATTTGAAAATTTGAGCCTTTTTATAAATTTATTGATACACCTTTTTACAATCACCATTCATTCTCCTCTCATATGTAATCCCATAAAATTACCAACACCAGGGCACTTGTGAGACATCACCATCTTTCCTTGGGCTTGCATGGAAGCCTTTCTTATTTCTGGAACTGTTAAATAGCAGATGGAGCATCTAAAAAGATAAGGGACGGTCTTAATCCTCAAGGAGTTTGTAGACTTTGGGGGAAGTTAAGTTCTAGTTTTCATAAAATAGTAATTGACAAAATGTCAAGTGGATGATATATAATAAGTAATTTCTATAAAGGCATATGCCTCGACTGCAAAATTTAGAATGAACTTAAAGTGGAACAGTGTTTTTACTAGGAGGTTTGAGAGTTGTTCTGTCTATGAAGGGGTATATAGATCATCTGGCTTATGAGCCAGACAACTAGGGGAAAAGCAAATCAATAGCAACTTTATTGGAAGTTAAATTTATTAAAGGTGCTATGAGAAGGGTGAAAATTAAGGCTTCCTCTTAAGGACTAAATAACACATACTTTGATATTAGCACACTTGTAGTATCATGGGGATGAGGTCTCATTGGGCAGTCATAACTAAGTCATAAATTGGAGAAAAGCTGAGCACTTAACCCTTTAATCTATTCCTGATTTCACTTTACCCACTAAGAGAGCGCTACCCATCAGAAAACTAGTTAAGACAGGCTTGCCGACTGCTCTGCCCCCAGAAAGTATCGTATAATTCCCATGCAAAAACATGCATCAAAGAGAGACACACCAGCTTGCTGACACCCTCATAATGGAGTATGGCCAAGGCTATTGTTGATCTCTTACAGCTTTTTGAAGAGTTAGCTCAGCAGTTAAGCTCTGAATAGGTCCATCCTTCTGTTATTTAGCCAGCAATCTGCTCCCCTCTGATGAATGGAATAAGAGCAGAGCGGTAGTTTCATCTCTGTTCAAATTAGAAGCCTGTCTTTTATGAGCTGGTTCCCTTCCTTTCTTTTTTAAAATTTTCTACTGAGGAGAGGGGAAAAAAAGGTCTTGAATGTGTATGTTATGGTCATTCCACCAAGTTAGAAGCCTCCCTTGGTGATTTTTTTCCCCTTTAATTGAGTGCTATTTAGGAGAGCCTAAATGTGAATTCTATATGCAAAGCCATTATTCTTAGTGCTGCTACCTATAATTAACACTGCCCCATGAAATTTAAAAAATATTTATAAAAAAGGCAACAGAGTAACAATTACCATTATCCCTAACTAAACTCCTTCATGTTTTCATCAAAAGAGCGGTGTTGTTACTTCAACAGGCATAGTGTTGTGGTGACTTTTGTGATACAAATAAAGCAAGACTAAAATTCTAATTGTGAAATTTAAAAGGAAAGTAATTGCTTAGTGTTGGTTAATTCCATCTTTGTGTGATGATAGCAGCTGCGTTTCCCTGCCTTGTGTATTTTAACAGATGGCATTATTTCTTATGGAGTGTTACAGTAGCGACCGAGGTGACACTGAAGGAAAATTCTGTGACAGTATGTTAAGTAAGATATTACTGACAGCCCTGCTGGGCAGCGATGCAGAACTGCACATTGGGGGGCTCTTCTCACCTCTAGAGCCCCCACCAAATGGTTTCCATTTGCAGCATGTGGAAACAGAATGGAAAGATGAATGGAAAATTAAGTTCTTTTTTCAAACTCACTTGTTTGCATACCATTAATAGGCCTGGCAGGAAAGCTGAAATCTGGCAAAAAGGTGTATTTGTCAACCTGGAATCATTTTGTTGTACCTTTCTACCAAAGATGAGAAAATAGGAGGCCCCCATAGACCAGGATCTGTGCTACGTCATTTTTGCTAGATTGACTCCCTATGCATAAAAGGCTAGAGCTAGCCTCTCAGAAAACAAAATTCCTGTTGCAACCCTAATTGGTGAGTTTTATGCTTTAGAGGCAGAAAAGACAAAGTGAACAGAATATAGGATGGTGACTCAATTTCTCCGATGCTACTGATATTGATGTAGCATAGGAAAAAGGCCAGTGGGGTCTCAAGACAGGGGATCTGGTCATGGTTCAGCCATGAAGCAAATCACCGAGTGTATCATGCCAGCTTCTTCACCAACTTTGCAAGACTGAAGTCAAGGTCTGCTGGGATCATGAGCATTGCACAGCTAAGTGTGCTGGACACCGTGCCAGGAGCTAGGGTTGAATGGTGGGTAAAGTGTGGTCATTCTTTGGAAGGAGGAAATCTGAAGGATGCAGATAAGTAAATGGCTAATTACAGGAGAGCTTGCCAGGGCCTTTGATGCACACCAGGATAGGGTGATATAAAAACATATAGGAGGGGCCACTCTCTCAGTTGAGGACATGGAGGGCTTCCAGGAAGAAGTGTGTTCTGAGCCAAAGCAAATATAGGTACAGGGAGAGAAATAAATGACATGATCGGCAGCTTGTTGAACAGAGTCAGAAATCACTACAATTTGGTATTCTTTGATTGCTTACTTATCTTAAACGTAGGAGCCCTCAACATCTTGGGTGTAGGGGAACAGAGTCTTCTTATTTTACTGTAATTACTTATACTCAATTGCTAAAGCAAATGGGTTTAAAAGCCTGAGGAATGATATTTGAGAGAATACTGCATTTTTGTTGATAATATGTGATCCAGAAAAACCCTCTCTTGACCTTCCTCTTGGTAAATGCTCACGTGAGAGTCTTTTTTATGGTGTGATTCGAAGAGAGGTATGGGTGCATTTGCTTTGATTGGCAAATAGAGAAGTGATAGTGGCTTTTATTTAATAAACTTTTGTCTTTATTTTTATAATCTGCTCTCCCTAAGAGAAGCTACCAGCTTGCTGCTAGTGAATAATAAATCTGACTCATCCCCTCTTCTACAGGATGACCCTCCTCCTTACAAATGTTTGACATTTTACAGCTTAATTAAAATTGCCCTCTCTGTAACACACCACCGGGAGAATGATGGAATTTCTTCCTGTAATCTCATGTAAAGGGCAATTCATCAGCTCTGCCACTGTCTGTGCCACTTTCCATGGAACTCCATGGAGACCTTAGATGAGAATGTGGTTAAGTGGGAGTGAAGAGAGTTTCTGTTTTGAGAAACAGAAGCTGAGTCACAGCTTTGAACATGGTGGACAAATATCTGTAGTTAAACCTTTGTCGTTTCACAAGACAGCAAAAAGTGAATGTGATAACCATTGTGATCCCACTTATTTCTGTACCTAAGTTGTATGTATTTGCAATTTTGACCCACGGGGCCCCCCAAGTCAGAAGAAAGAACCAGTCATTGCTGGACAAACCTTTGCAAGACAGCAAACTTTGCTTGGGTTTTGATATTATACTCTTTGCTGGGTTGTTGGGGGACTGTCTTGGTCTGGGATTATTCTCCAGTCAGAATGATAAATGAACTTGGGGCTTGGATGATGAGGGTGGAAACCAGTTGTTTCTCAACCAGGCTGATGGTCTTGGGGGCTTGGAGACACTCTGTTCCTCACTGACTGCCTTTACCCATTTCCTAACTTCCTTCTTCATCCGTATCCTAGTGATCGAACTAGGAGACTCTAGGACCCAGACTTCCATATTTGGTCTCTCCTTTAGATATCTTATAAGAACCTCAGTTTGACTGAACGATATCTGGCCCTTATCAATATACGCCATATGAGGCCTTTATTTTTATGTTTTTTATTTCTTTGTTTATTTCTATGTAACAGCAATTTTCTTTACTGCAGTTTTTTTTTCCCAAAATAACAAAGTTTTTATGTGGGTCAAACCTTATTTTCACTCTTAACCCCTCTCAGGAACCTGGGCATCAGCTGGCACTAAGAGCTCAGTGGGAGAAATCTGATCTGTTCCCAATGCACAAAGCTATTGCATTATTTGTCTTCCAGAAAAGAAGGAGAGAATAAAGAGAATGAAATGAAGCCAAGTTAAGAAAAAGGGCAGGAAAAGAGGGAGATAGCATGAAATTGAGATGAATTGAAGGGACAGTAAATTTTCATGGTGACTGGTTAGGTGACCATTGAATATTTTATAAAGGAGAAAGTTCTCTGTAAAAGTTGTTTTCCTTTAAGGGGCAAACTTTTCTTTTTATTGCGAAATCTCACACAGGATGTAAATAAGCTTTTGCATGCACATGGTAAACTAGCAGAGGGATTGAGTTTCAGTGCAGGGTGACACGCAGCACAGCAGATAGCCAGAGAAGAGAGGGGACAAAGGTCAGAAGGATGGAAATCTCCTAGGAAGTATGGTTATCTTTGGAGGACAATGGACTATTTCAGACTGTGGAATTGGAGGTTTAAAGCAAATGCATTCAGTTGTCTAAGATAATTGGGCCCCCAGATATTATCTTAATTATCAGCTATGTCTTCCAGGCAAGGTAAACACACAGGATTGACTTTGACACCCCCCCCCCATTTTTCATATCTGTTTTCTCCTTTCCTGAATTACTTCTCACCTTTGAACACAGAAACTGATATTCTCCTGGCAAAGTAGAATATTTATAAACAGGAATAAGTAGGCTCTTTGAAGTTGGTTTTATTGTAGTTGGGGAGAGATTAAAACCCACTGTTGTAATCCATCCCGAATCATTTTAACATATAATTGCTAATGATGAGGTTGAATTAAAAAGGACAGCAAGGTTGTCCAAAAATGTCTGTAGTAGGTAACCCTATGCTGGGTTAAAGATGACTGTGAATTCTTTGCTAAGTCTCTTATCAGAGGATAGTGGCCACCTTCCCTTTCTTTGAAGCTCAACTGACTCTTTAGTTGATTTGAATCAATAGAACAAGGTTTGAATCAATAGAACATGCTGTAAAGCCTCCTAGTCTACGCTTTAAAGGGTTGGCATTTCCCTCATAGAGTATTTTCACTTAGGAGCCAAATAGCATGTGTGAAACTCTGATTTCCCTGAGACCATGATGCTGTGAGGAAACCCAATTAGCTACTTGGAAAGAAGGAGGTATATAGTATTGCACTGGATCACTAGGTTTGTGAGTAGAGACTTTTTTTGAACATTCAGCAGTGTCTTCACCAGCTGAATGCAGCCAAGTGAATTATCTCTACAGGTACTACAAGGTTACTGGAGAAGCACCCTGCTGAAAGGACCTAGTTTAAACTATTGACCCATAGAATTGGGGGAAAATAAAGATTTTAGGCAACAATCAATAGCTGAAATGGCGATTTATGGGGGCAACTGGGTTGGGTCACATGGAAGAGATGTTTTTAAGATCTCTGCTGAGATTTGATCATTAGCGCTCAACCTACCCCAAGTTACATGATGAACCCTAATAATAGTGAACCCCAATGTAGTTTTTCTGTATGTAGTTTATTCATCACATTCTGATTTAATCCTATGACTATTCTCTGAGGTAGACTTTATGTTAATTTCACAGACAGGGAAACTGAGCCTCCAGAGTGGCATAGAAGTAAATTGTTTTTAAATCTGGGTAATCTGCTTCTGTTTTGTCCCTTCCTAAATGAGTTTGGAGTCTTTCAAGACAATTCCAAAATTTGTTTCCCATTAGTAATTTAACAGCCATTGAGCATGAAGTAACAGAGGAACTAGGGCAAATCTCTTTCAATACCTTACTAAAACATATCACCTACTTTACACTGTTGTTACAATTTGTTCTTGTTCTTGCTTGAAGAAGTGGCCATGGTAAAATTGAATCCTTGAACCAAACTAAGTAAATGCAAAACTACTGCCAGAATGTAGCTTGTCCTGAAATTTTTGTTCCAAATAATTGACTTAAAATTTGTAGCAGTGGCTTTTATGATAGAATTAGCTCTTTAAAAAGGAGCCAGTCATAAGCAACAAGATCATCCTCTGACCTTACTAATTATGAATTCCTAACTAAGCCTTAGTTACTTTCCATGATAGAGAAAAATGTATCTCTTTTGAATCATGCCCAATAATATGGCATGTGCAATTCGGCTTTACAGTTTTTTTAGTATTATGATCAGTTTCAGATCAAAATATCTTCTCTATCTCAAGCGTTGGAGTGAACAATTTTTTAAGTATATTGCTTGTCGTATGACCCAGATAATGTGATGACAGTCCTTTGGAACAATGTCAAGACCACTCCATACATATGCCTTTTATGCAGACATCTCAAAATGACAGATTGAATTACACACAGTTGTCCCTCTGTTAATATATACCCAAACATCTCCAAAATCCACTTTTCAATGTGGACCAATCTGAGATCCTTTATGGCTAATTCTACAATTTGACCAACCTATAAAAATGAAAGGCCTAGGGAGCATTTCTAGATCAAAACTCAAAATGTCGTTGGCACAAGGCAACAGGATTTGCGGAGAAAACTTGAACCATCAAGGGTGATAGATTTAAGGATCATGCTCATGAAACCCTCCCTATGTGCAATATAGAAGGAATGCAGCTCATATTTATCAAACCTTTTAAAGGCATAGTCACAAAGGGACTATGGAACTCCGTTAGCCACACGATGATGACTAATACTATGCAGGTTGATTCTGAAACTGGTCATTTTCAAGAAAATATAGCTAATGGATTTTAATGGTTGCATAGAATGTTCACACAGATTTATCTTACCTCTTGGATTTTGGAAATGCTTTTGTAACTTTTGTATTTGCTCTCTTAAAAATAATCTGGAATTTGTAAATAAATCTTTCTACACCAATGATGTCCTTTGTAGAAATTTCTAGAATTAGAATGTCTGAATGAAAGGGTAAGGCATTTGAAATGGATGGTCATATAGAATATCTAATTTTGACATGTCTGATGTCTAGTATTTTTGTCATTTGCCATAGTTTAAATTTATCTTAACATGAAAGTAATCCAGACTCACCTTAATATTTAGAGTATATAGCAAGGCCAAACAGTAACATGAAAGACAGACAGCACCCTAGAACTGACACTAGATATACAAATGAGATCCCTAAGATGACATTTTTTGAATTTTAGGATAATCAAGATTAAGCATCCTCATGCATTTCCTGATGGAAACAAACCTGGGTCAGAGTTGGAACATGACTCTGATAATATTAAGTCACCAATAAATATTTAATTTTAATGTTCATCTCAGTGCCAAATCTTGCACCTGGAGATAATATCTGATTGAATCTGAACCAAAAGCATGAATGAATGAACACTGGCTATGAACACTGATGTTTGTAAATGTTTTACTTTGTTTAAACTATTCTTTTAGACTACTCCTCCAAATCCATCCTATCTCATACGTATTGACTTAAATTTAAATGTTTTTATTCCTACCCTTAGAATCTTTCCCATGAAAGATTTCCATTCCACCTACTCATGATAAATGTTTCTTGACGGCTTCCTTTTGCCTCTACGCTTTCCATGCCATAGCTAATGCTTTGTTTTACTTGGACAGTAGGGGGATAAACATGTTGGTGACATGCTAACATTACCTTCTCTTTTGTCTTATCAAAAAGGATGTTGATCTAAAATGAAATTCAGTTAGTGAAACCACTAAAAAGAAAATGAAATAATGGCTTTATATGTGAAGTATTAGAGAATGCTTCCTGCATTCTGATTTATTTATTTATTTTTTTTCTGTCTCCTAAAGTGAAGTGGGAGAAGAATGAAGAAACTGAACTTAATAGATTGTTTGGAGACATGTTTTTTTAGCAACTAAATTGTGACCTAGAATTGATTATTGCATGATGTTGAACTATTTTGTCATATGATTTGATGAGATACATCTAAGCAATAGCTTTATTACTTAAAAACTGAGACCTTCTCGTTAAAAAAAATTCAAACTATTGGGAAGTGTAACAATATAAAATAATCACATGGAATTCTTCCATCAAAGGGTAACCAATTTTAATTTATAGACACGAGTGTACACACCCAATATTATGTAATGACAATCGTACTATTTTTGTCTTTATATGCACACATATGTATATACACTTACATATAACATACACATTTTTATACCTTTTTGAACATTGATTCCTGACAGTTTCCACAGTACTTTTAATGACTGTAGGGTATTGCCTGACTTATTCCATGATTTAGTGAAATAATATCAATATTTAAGAGGAGAACATTTACTTTTTTTCCCTTTCTCTCTTTTCTCCCACCTTTATTACCTAACCTCCTCCTTTTCTTTTTTCCTTCCATTATAGTTGCCTGCCACATGACCCCTAGAAAGGGCACATGCCTGTTTTTCAATTCCATCCTCATTCCATTTCCAAAACCAATAGAAATTTTGACATTTTCCACCTTTGCCAACTTACCAGTACGATATATATTTCTTGAGTTTGCATCTTTTTGATTTAACTAAGAAAATCATGATCGCTGACGATCACTAAACTTTTTCCTTTTAGTAATTTCCTATTCTTATCATATTACATTTTTGATCCCATTTATTTCTTAGAGATCTTTGCCTACTAAAGATAATGACTCCTTCTTTGTCATATGCTTGATGAATGTTATTTTCCAATTTGTATTTTTAACTAAAAATACAAAGTATACTGATTTTCCTTTCAATCAAGTTTTTAATTTTATGTGGTCAGTTTATCAGTGCTTTTGTCTTATGTATCTGAGGTTTATGATATGATAAAAAATTTTCATATTATATGGTCATTAATAATAAAAGGTGCTTCTATGTTTTAGTTAGCACTTTTATGGCTTAATTTCTCTTTAAATAAATGAAATATTTGTACTATTGACTTTTTGTCCAAATAAATAGTTTATTTCCCTAAACAATTGACAACATTTTTCTGCCCAAAAATGTATAGTGCCCCAAAGATTTTATTGAACAATAATTGGAAATATTTTTGAAGTCTGTTTTCCAAGTTGGCTGTAATTTTGTATGGGCATTTGAATTGGTGTCTGTGTTTTAATTGAATCAACATATGACAATTGAGAGACATTTATACATTTATATTGCAATTCTATTCAATTTTTTTTCCCCTTGAGTCTGGTGCCTTAGACCACTGGGCCATCCTGACACACTGCCAGTTTGTTAATAAGGTATCTAGTTGCATTTTTATTTCTTTGAAAATATGAGTGAAAGAGCATCTTTTATATTATTGTTGATATTGTTAGGAAGGATTGTCAGTTTTGGGTTTGAGTTGTAAAAAATAATTTATAAGAATTCTTTGAATTCTAAGGCTAGGAACCTATTGTTATATGTTTTGCAAATATTATTTCCTAGCTTGAGTTTTTTTCAAATAGATTTATAGTTCTTTTATTTATAAGGAAATGTTTTATTGTATGTAAAGTCTTTTACTTAATGTTTCTTGGTTTCTATCACAAAAATCCATAGTCCTCCACTGCAGTCCATTAACTCATTTTTTTTTTACAAATTCTCTTGGTCCTACGGAAGCATTTTTACTTTTTTTTTTAATTTTTAAAAAACATTATTTATTTATTTATGCATACAAAAACTGGGGTGGAGGCCAGAGGTACAAGGGTGGTGAGAGGATTGACTGCAGACAGAGTGGGGAGCAGAACAGGCAGATTGACTGAAACACACTGCTGAGGGGAACAGCAGGGGAGACAGGAGAGGTCTGTGTGCCATGTGGGTCAGCTCCCTGGCAGGGAGTGAACTAGTGCTGCAGTGGCTTTGAACAGTTTCATAGTGCTGAGACTTAACACCTTGCACCACCAGGGAGGCCTGATGGGGGAGCTCTTTTAGAAACAATGGTCTAGGTAAATTTAATGTCTCTCTTTTCATATTCTCGCTCTCCTTGCCACCAACTAGTTAAACTTCTTGGGATAATTAGGACTACATACTAAATGTCTAAAGATAATCTAATTGAATTCTTACTTTTCTATATTTTAGTTGAATTTTTGCCTATTTCAGGTGCATGAATATCTAATTTTGCTCCCTTTTCTCATAATTATGTCTTTAAAAAGTGTATTTTTTATATATATGAGTGTAAAATAGTAGAGTTAATAGCAAAAATTACTGTTTATATTATTCTTTATTTTCTTATGAATGACTTTGGAGAGTCAATTAACACTGAAATTTAAATTTGAGTTTAATTTTTTATCATGTTATGAATTTATCTTTCTATCAAACACCTTCTTAGCATCTGCTTAAATAATATTGTTTTTCTCCACTGACCCTTTAATACAGCAAATTTTCATTATACATTTTCTAATAATGAACCATTGTATTTTGAACATGATCATCACTTAGTAATAACTGATTTCTTTTTTTTTGATGTACTGCTATCTTCAACTTGCTAATATTTTATTTAGCTTCCCTGGCTTTATGAATGAGATTGGTCATTGTCCAATATTTGATATATACCTACATAAAATTTGAGTATACAATGATTTGTTGTTAGATAACATTAGAATCCTTCCTCCCAACTTTTTTTTCCAGTCCTATGAAGTATCAAGCACTAAGTTGAGCAAGAGGAATTCAAAGACAAATATGTTCTGGTTTCTGACTTAAAAGAATATACCGTCTAGTCAAAGAGAAACAAGGAAATGGACTTTTACTAAAATAGTGCTTAGGTAGAGCATGAGAGGTATATTTGAGATAACCCAGAGGCATACGCAGGATGCTATGAATGATCTAAACATGTTGCATTATACTTACTTTGATTAAGGAGGATTTTTAGAAGACGCTTCACACAGTAGATATTTTCAGGAAATAAAGGACTAGTTAATTAAAATACAAAGGTACTCTTTTTTTTTTAAAGATTTATTTATGCATACAGAATTGGGGTACAAGCCAGAGGTGCAGGGGTAGTGGGAGGTTTCACCAGAGACAGAGTGGGGAGCAGAACAGGCAGATCGACGAAGTACACTGCTGAGGGGGCAGCGGGTTGGTCAGTGAGGTCTGCCAAGCAGTGTGGATCACCTCCAGGGCCAGGGATCGAACTTGCACTGAGGTGGCTGCTGCTCGCTTGCAGTGCTGCCTCCTAACCTGTGGCACTCTTTTTCTAATAAGGCTAAACTACTCTGAGAACTGAAAGTAGAGCCCTAATTTACTGTATCTTCTTCATTACCAACACCTGCCATTTAAAATAGTATCGTTTCTTGTTTTCCCTCATGAGTTTTTTGAGTCAGTTATTTTTGATCTGTTCCTAAAGTCCTCAACCAAAATGAAATAGGACTATGCCATGAGGTTAGCAAACTAGTTCAGAAAATTAATCTGTGAATAATTTGAGTCCCAGAAAAAATTTAGATGAAGTTTCTTACCTGTTAATTATGGGCCTTTATTTAGACTTGGAGGAATGGAATCATGTGTTCTCGGTACCCTCCAACAACATTCTATTTTTTATATCAGCTTTTTATTTTATCTATTTCCTTTATCCTTTCTCCACTGGTCATATTATATAAGAAAGGGTGGAAAGGAGTAAATGTGTACTGATGGTTTATACTATGTTCTATCTACACTGTTCACAGCCACTCCTGAGGGTTATATTCTTACTCTCTCACCTTCACAGAGGCTTTAGATAACTTACTCATGGCCACATGACTTTCTAGAAGCTAGAATTGTAATGTGGAGGTGCTGGAGTCCAAAGACTGCAACTTTCCTACTGTATTCTGGAAAGAATTTGACTGAGAATCACAGTTTCTATATCTTTATGACATACTTATATCTCTGTCCTTATAATTAGGTCTTATAATTATGAATGAGCTTATCATATAAGATTCCTTGGGTAGTTTGACAAAAATGTATATTGTGAAGCTCTAATACCAGTTGAACATGTATGGTGCCTTGGAATATACATTTCTAAAAAGTTTCTCAGGTAACTCTGGTCCCCAACCTACTTTGGAAATGAGAAATATATGCCTCTGTTTCTCATGTTTAGAAATTATGTTGTGAGTCTCAATTAATGTGTGCTTGGGAATTATCTGTGGTCTCAGTCATAGTTGTATTCTCTAAAATGGTCTAAAATGTAGAAGGTGAATGTGACTTAGGAATGCTGGTGCTGACTCTCCATAACTTCTGATGTGGATGTGCCCCGTGATAGGTGCTCTTGTCTGGGACTCCCAGGCCCCATCTAAAGCAGCAGTCCTGGCTATAGATTAGATTGGCAACACCGGAGATCCAACCCAGAACGACTTAATTGGAGTCTCTGCGGTGGAGACTGAACAGCAATACTTTTTAAAGTACTCCAAGTGGTCCTGACGTCCAGTGAGGGCTGAGAACATTCTTTCCCAAGTAGAGAAAGAAATGACCTTTTTTTTTTTTCACCTTTCTGGCCACTGGAAAAAGTCCTAATTGAAAAATGTTGAATATTTTCTTTTTTAATTGTATTATTAAAAAATAGGCCCGGGCCCTCCCTGGTGGTGCAGCGGGTTAAAGCACAGTACTGAGAAGCTAAAGCC
>NW_004567138.1:4723676-4752445 GCF_000260355.1 Condylura cristata
GCCCGCTGCTCCCCTCAGCAGTGTACTTCGTCGATCTGCCTGTTCTGTTCCCCACTCTGTCTCTGGTGAAGCCTCCCGCCGCCCCTGAGCCTCTGGCCTGTACCCCAGTTCTGTATGCACAAATGAATAAATCTTTAAAAAAAATACAGTTGCATATATTTAAGGTATCCAATATCACAATGATTTACATATACATAGTTGATTGATAATTAAAGTCAAAAGAATTAATATTTCTTCTCACATAATTGTCATATTTTTGTATCAGGAGAGCTGTACTTTGTTCAGGGAATTTCCATTATTTAATATGTTTAATACAATATATTGACTGTAGCCATCATACCATATTTTGGTTTTGTTATTTATCCAGCATTACTTTGTACCTTTTGATCAACATCTCTCCATTTGCACTAATTTCTGGTAACCACCATTGTTCTCTGTCCTATATGATTTTTTAGATTGCAACTAGAACTGAGATTATGCACCTATTTTCTTTCTGTTTAGCTTATTTCACTTAGTATAGTATAATATGGTTTCATCCATGTTAAATTAAATGAGAGGATTTTTTTCTATATATTTTTTAGGGCTGAATAGTCATCTATCTATGTATTTATCATCATCTAGTTATCTACATATACCATATTTTCTTTATCTATTCATGCACCAACAGACACTTCCACGGTTTCTGTATCTAAGCACTTGTGAATAATGCTGCAATGAACTTGGGAGCCCATATACCTGAATGTTTTCTGTGATTTGTGTATGTGATTGACATTGTAAACATTAAAAGAAATCAGAAATTACAGAAAGCGGCCAGTAAAATAATATGACTGACCTGAGCTTGTGTGCTTCTCATTAACTTTACTCATCTGAAGATAACAGGAAAATACCCCATACTTCTGTACATACACTTTAGATTTTTAACCTGTAGGTAATTGTTGGTGAATCTATAAGGGTAATGAAGTCCATAACTATTAAAACAATCTGAAATTGATCAAGTCAATTTTCTTCCATTGAATATTATACAAATATTTTCCTGACAGTGAGGGGTCAGACACAGTACTGGCCATATAGAGGAACATGTACCTAGGGAACAAGTACCAAAGGAGAACTTTGTGGACAACAAGGTTCTTACCCTCTGTTTTTTAGTGGAGGCAGAGAGAGAGAGATGAAGGCAAATGTTAGGATAACTAGAAGATGCCTGAGAACATTTAGGAGAACCTAACACAAAGGATTTCAGAGCCCTCCCCCCACCAAAATCTATTCTCTTGCATCCCCTGTGCAAAGCAAGAGCAATAATATACTTTATCTGTGACAAAGTAGTAATGTTACAGGGTAGCCCAGAATAGAATGGGCCACCTGGCTGTGGGGCCTCACCCGTGCGCTCACAATTCAGTTATACTGCAGGTACACACAAAAGGGTCAATAAAGGGTTAATTTACAAAAGGGGAAAGGAATAGGAAACAACACAGGGAAAGAGAGTGGGATACAAAGAAACTGCAATACCTTACAGGTAGGCTGACTGAACACACAGAGTCACGCAGTCAGGAGAGCTGCTTCCGGAGTGAGAGAGTGAGAGATGCAGTCGCGCCCTATTTATCCCCCAAATGTCCCAGAATTCCTGCTAGCTCCGCCCTTGGTCCTCGCAGTTCTCTCCCTGGTGCTGCTGGGAGTTGTAGTTTCCAATCACTGGAGTAGGGGAGAGTGTCCAGAAAGCTGGAGTACGGGGTAGAGTCCATAAGACTCTGCAGAGTTCCTTTAGGACATCCTTCCCCTTAACAATAACACATGCACCAGCACAAATACAACTCTTTGTTTGTAAATTTTTGAATCACGTCTTTGCAGTGATTTTTATTTACTTTGTAAAAGTTTACCTGTAATATATTTCACCTAATGCTATTATTTGTATAACGATAAGACTCAAAAGTTGGTGCGATTAGTTTGCATTGTCTACTCCTACCCCACCCCCAGTAATCATTTTGAGAGATTGGCAGATTGGTAGGGTGAGACTAGAACTCAGTTTTTTACATTAAACATTTTGATTCTCTTATATTTATTTTTGTACAATATTTGATTTTCTTATATTTATTTTTATACAATATTTGTTTTCTTCATGTATGTATGGGACTAGATTTCTTATTCTCTGAGTTTCCGATTAGGGACAAAGCTATTAGAAAGTGTGTTTGTGGCTTCTTTGTTATGTGAATAAAATGTATTGTTTATTTTCCAGGTGTTTTCTTTTCTACACACCTGCTGACTATCTACAGATCAAAGAGTGGTTTGATAACTTACATTTAAAATGATATTTGATGATAGCTATGCTAAAGGTGGTATTTTTCAAGCACTGCAAATATCTTTCCTTTCCTTTCCAAGTATTACAAATACCCTTTTGTAACACAAATCCCTCATTAATAGCCATTGAAATGTCATTTTTCCTAACCCTTCTTCAAGAAAGTTTGAAATCTGCTATTGACTTAACTTTTCTTTTAATGCCCTGAGGATTTCCCTTCATAATGAAAAAAGAGAGAGAGAGAGAGCGCGAGTGAGAGAGAGGAGACCACTTAACAAGACTCACATTGTCTGTATGAATAGATGTGGCAAAAGAATAAAGCTAATGTTAGGATTATCATTCTTGCCAATATCCTTTCAGGTATATTTTGTGGGCTAAATTGAGGGTGAAGGATAAGGAAAGACTGGAAGGCATAAATAAGTTATTTTTATTTGGCTCAAGATGCTTCAAACCCAACAAGGGTAAGATTTTCATCTAAAAAAGTTTTCCTGATATTAATCTCTCCAGACAAAGGTAACCCACCAAATAGTACCAAAAATTCTTTCTACTAAATAAAAGTGGAGTTTCATCTAATTGAAGAAAAATGAGTCATTTCTCTGACATGGCACTTTTATTCTTTCAAGTTCTAGTTGAGTGTCCAGATAAAGCAATATTGTTCTACTCTGTAGAACAATAGAGTAGCTGTATCACTAACAAATCAAGCTGAGAATGTCTGTGGAGAATGTTTTTGTTGAATTCTGAAAGGTGAAAACGTTCCTATTTTTCTGATAGGTTCTAGGTATTTGTTTCTAAAATAAAATAGTTTGAATATATACAAAATACTTAGTATGTGTTATTTTAGTGCTAACTTTGAAGCTAAAATGTTGTACCTTCTCAATTTTTGTTCAACTTGGAAACAACTATTTGAAATGTTGGATCTTTTGTCCTTTGAACATGAATTTCGACAATTTTTCAACCTCTAATTATGCTCATTTGTTAAAATTTATCAATAAACTTGTCTGCTAGTTTCAATTTCAGTAGATCATTTACTTTTACAACATTACTTTATTTTTTAATTATTTTTAAAGATTTATTTATTTATACACACTGAACTGGGATACAGGCCAGAGATGCAGGGGTGGTGAGAGGATTCACCTGAGACAGAATGGAGAGCAGAACAGGCTTACTGACTAAGTACACTGCTGAGGGGAGCAGGTTTGCTGCACCATGTGGGTCACCTCCAGGGCAGGGATAGAACTCATGCTGAAGTGGCTTTAGCTTCTTAGCGCTATGCCACCAGGGAGGGCTCTCAGCCTCCTTTTACCCATCCTTTTTTCATGATGTGATACTTTCTCAGCAAGGTCACAGCAGATAGAGGTGGCTACATTTTTAACTTTCCCTCCTGATTCACACCCCAGAGGGAAAAAGAAGTGCTGTACAAATTAGCTGAACATCAGAGTTTGCTCTGAGAGAGCAAAAGTTGACATTTGTCAGAGAGCAGGGAAGAAACATAGTAGATTCTAACGCTGGGTGCTTGGAGTTAAACGCCACCGCCCCTAGTCTAATGGGTAATAGAGTCATTAATTCTGCTGATTAACTTGGCCTTGGGGTTCATGGAAATGACATCCACCTTCTTTTTTTGTAAGCTCAAACTGTGGAACGAGGGAACATAAAAAAACAAGCTAATTAGAGAGAAATCAGGAGAAAAGAAGCAGAGAGAAAGAAAGACAGTTTGAGCATTAATGAGACTTGTTTGGGGAGAGACTGTGACAGGCTCTTCAAAAGCATTATTGTCAAATGTGTCACCATCTCATAGATGGCGAGAGCTACCTTTGAGCTTCACGCTGATAGTTAATGATTTGAAACTATAAAAAGATTGAAAAGGTAAAAGGGAAAATGTCAGACTCAACTGGATTTTAATGAGCCCTTTTTTTTTTTCTTAAGGAAAACAGGCTGGAAAGTAAAGAAAGTTCCCATTCTTTCTATCCAATGCTCTCTGGATTTTCATTTCTTTCTTAGAGCTACAGTTGGCAGTGGAGCAGTGGGAGAGGAATATCAAAGGTCTAAACTCAAAGATCTGGGACGTTTTACTTTTCTGAAGAGATGATGGTAGTGCTGGGCAGTACTGGGGTATGAACCACAACAATCAGGAAAGATGGATGGAGGAGATGGCGCTAGTGCTTGTTTGTTTTGGGGGGACGTGCTGAGCAGAAGCCATCTTCACACTGTGAGATATAACAAAGAAATCCAAAGTGATTAAGCAGGTTCATTTGTCAGTATCACTGCTCCCGCTATTGCTGTGTGCAGCAATGAGATGACAAGGCATTTATTGCTGATGGTTGGTTATTAGTCGCATTATAGGAAACATTAGAGCAGAGTAGGGAGACAATAGTTTTTTGGGCTCCAAACTCAGCAGGGTAGTCTTGTCATTAAATTTGGCAGTACCGATTTAATTTTTTAAAAAAAATAAACAGGAAAGAAACTTTGAAAATGGATTCTGTAACCCCATTTTTACCTTAATAGTAGCTGTCAGGGTTTCACTCCCTGGGTGCTCGGTTCGTAGGCTGAGCATGTGAAGCAGGCTGAGCACGTTGAGAAGGCTCACATATTTTCAAAAGAATCGAATGCTAGTGGGAAAATCAGAACCAAATTGCAGTTCTTTTCTAGGTGATTTTTTTTTTGTGTGTGTGTTCCTTGAAACTTAAATTCTGATTATTGTACAGTACCTTGGAACAAATTACAAATCAGGTACCAGGATCAAACCAACTGCTTTACTAATGAATAGCTGATGAATTGCTTTCTGGAAAAAATAAAAAATCACCAGGACTGCTGATTTGACAATGGGTGGCTAAGCTCATTGCAAAGCAAGAGTCTGCAATTAGAATGGGAGTCTGAAATCTCCTGTGCTGCTTCATAGCTCACCATCCAGTATCCACTGATGCAAATATCTCTGAACTCACTGTGTGCCTAGATCTTTGTTTGCTATGTGCAAACATGCATTTTTGGGGTCCACTTACCTGCAGAAGAATGGTAAATAGGTCAGAGATGAAAATATCTATATCAGGAGCACAGAGGGTTAATTAAAATAAAGGCTCTATTACTGTTTTAAAATACTTTCCATTTTAGAGTTTCAGCATACGTTAAAGTACAAATTAATTCTCAGCTATATCACATAGTAGAAATTACCAAGACAATTCTGCTCTTGGGCAAATGGAGACAGGGAGGCTTATTGCGAACTTCTTTGGTTTCTGCCTAAGGCACTAGGTATACACTTCTACTAGTCTTAGATCATTTTCCTCCATGCAGTTGTGGATCATTAAAAGGTGCTCTCTGCAGTGGCAAATGAGATGGAAACTCCAGGACCTCTTTCTCCTTTGGTGGTAGGCCTGGGTGGATTTGTATGGGAAACATAAAAGGTTATTTTGCAAACTTCTGTGGTGAAAATGACAGTTGGTTTCAACTGGAAAGAGTATCCCTTCCTGAGGATTGCCATTTCTCCAAGGTATCAGTTTAGGAAGTTTCTTTTTTAAGAAGTTTTTCCTGTTCCCTAAGAGCTGTATTAAGCATCTCTCCTTTGTGTGTTTCTATCATTGTCCTTTGCACATGTTATTAAATTTATTCCTCTTTACATGGCTACTCTTTTCTGCTGGAGGACACAATGCTAAGAATAGAAATAAGTACAAATGCTTAAAATGGCTGATCGTGTTTGTCAGTTGAGCTTTGAAAGAAGAAGCAATTTAAAGAAATTCAAATCAGTCTCAATTTTGCTATCATATTCTTCTTGTTTATCTTTTTAAGTTTGGTCTGCTTTATCCAGTTACCCTCAGGTTTTAGTCAAAGACTTGTAGATTCTGTGCATGCTTCCTGGGTCCCCTCCCTGCCAGCATTAGATGTCATTGACTTTTAAATGACATCTAAGGTAGAAACCAAAATAAATGTGTGTAAGGTAAAAAAATTTAACATTTCACCAGTGCATGTTTTTCATAGCTAAACTCTAGAATAGTTTGCTGGGAAGAGAAAAGACCTGATTTTAGAAGTGGCCAAGATAGTTTCCATAAAGAATAAAAAGTGGAAACACTTAATGCTGCTGCTTTTCTGAATGACTTTCATGGGGTTTTAAGTGAGTTCCTATTTTAATTAAGCAAATCAGGCTACACATGTGAGGTGCTAGGTAGTCTTTAACTCCCCTTAGGTATATTTTTATTAACTTTCCGAAGTAATTCTATGGGCCTGCCAGGACAGTGTCTTTAATACTTGTAGTGCAGATGGGCAGGCTGAGGTGAAGAGAAAGTCATGGTCAAGGGCAGATAGGAGGCCCCCAATACCTAGTTTTCCTATTTTGTCCTCAGTTTCTCATATGAACTCTTCCATTCGCCACAAGTTTATGAAATGTTATATTATTATGCCATGTGTTGGAATTACTACTTAATAAAGAGTTATTTATTTAATTATGCATAGAAGAACTGGGGTATAGGCCAGAGATGCAGGGTGTGAGAGGATTCACCAGAGACAGTGGGGAACAGAACAGGTCGATCAACTGAAATAGACTGCTAAGGGGAGCAGCAGGTGAGACAGGAGAGGTCTGCTGCACCAGATGTAGGTTATCTCCCTGGCTGGAGCAGTGACAGCATTGACACTGAACCCCTAGGCCACCAGGGAAACCATACAGTATTATTGTCGCATAATTTGTAACAGCACTCCTCAGCAAAGGGTACTACACAAGTGAACCTCAGACCTCTTTTTAATGCTTATTCCTAAAGGTGGACATTCCTACGGCATTCCCTTGCTCTCTGCAGTAAACAGCATTGGTTTCAGGAGAAGCCCAGTATAGTTGCATATAAATTCATTTATATTTCAATTTAGAAAATTAAAGGAAAAATATTTTCTTAAAGCTATTGCAAGAATACCATCTTGACTGTCCTACCCATAATGCCTCAGTGTCTCAGTGATACAGGGGCTAAGCAAATAGCCACTGTGTGTGAGTATGAGTGTGTGTGTATGTGTAAGATTTGCCAAATTTTTGCCAGTGGTGCTAAATAGGATAGTTATTGAGCAATCACAGCGAGGGTTCCAGAGTTCTACAGCTGGAATTCGTGCAGGTGCAGCTTTCTGGGTGCTGGCCAGCATTATTTTGCAATACTGCTGGCACTCACCACTTCTAAATAGAAACATGATTGCACTTTATTTTAATATTTCTCCCTTCTATTTTCCCCCCTACTGTAAATCAACCCTGCTCTGAGCATAAAGTCCTTGCCAAGGTTTGGGTAACAGATTAAGCCCACTGGGCTGAAGCTGTTTGCAGGGCTGGGAAATACACTAAGTTTCCTGCAGTTGGTTTAACATATTTGATGCAGTGAGAAAATATTAACCCACAAAACAAACTTTTCTTCTAATTTTGTGACATTTGGAGATGAGCTGTTTCACTACTCCCAAGACCTTGGCAGGTAGCAGGCATATGTCAACTATGCTATCTGTTTAAGAACAACCCCTTCTTCTGGCTCTCTTTCTAACTTTGTAGGTTCTGGGAGGATTCTGCAATAAATGAAGTCATTGGAAATCACACAAATCAGTAATTAAATCAGTTCATGCTTAGGTAGGATTTACTCTGTGCCAGATGCTTTTCTAAAGAGCTTACAAATATTGATTCATTTAGTCCTCATACCAATTCTGTGAAGAAGGTATCATCACTCTTATGTGATTTTACAAATGGGAAGACGGAGACACATAAAAAGTTAAATGACTCACCCAGAGTCACTTAGAAAGTAAGCAGAGGAATCAGGATTTGAACTCAGAGAATCTTAACATCAGATTCAATATTTTTAACCAGTCAGTTGTTCATACTCTATTTTGGAAGCTTGAGGCTGTTTTATTTTATACCAAGCTATGATCACCTTCCTCACGTTCTTCATGTAATTTTTATGTAATTATCATAAGTTTCTTAAGGATCATGAGTATTTTAATGATAAAAGGTTGGTTTTCACCTGGGTGATGAAAAGTTATAGATAGCAAAGAGGTGATATGTGAGTCTTTGCCAAACTCATCAAACTCTACACTTAAGATCTGTCTATAAATTATGCCTTATTATATATACATGAGTATTCTGTAAAAAAAATAAAAAAGATTCGTTTTCTGTCTCTGCATCTGTTCTTGCCACCGAGGACTGGACATTTTTGCAAGTATTTCACCACAAGATACACAAGGCAGGTATTTCAAGGATCTGAAAAGATTATGTACCAAAGTGTTTAATAATGACTTGAAAGATCAGAATGATTAAGAGATTTTGTTTTATAGATTTAACATGCATTTTTCAGCATAAAGTGAATTATCCATTATGTCAATTTGTAGTTTTCCCCCAGGACCAAGGCTCAAGTAAAGTCTCTTGCCAGATCTTAAACAGATCTGTGGGATTCTCTACTCTTTGTACCAAAAATAGAAGTCAGTCGTTTTGATGCAGGAGGGAATATCTTGAACAGTTTCCCTTAGTGTTGCACCACACAATCCTTGTTTTAAAAATAACATCTGTCTTCAGATAGTCCCTTGCAGTTTGGCTTTGCTTAATGAATATATCTTCATGTAGTTCTTTGCAATACTTATTATAAGCCTACTAACCCATAACTGATACTATATTTTGTAAGAGAGCTTGTTTTTGATCCTGGTTCTGTAACCTTACATATAAATTGACATAATTTTCCTACTACTTATAGCTGTGTGGTCCTTTAACAGGTCATCAATCCTGCCCTTTGTAAGTCATTGAGATGTCAAGCTGCTATTAGAATCTCTTTCTTTCATTTAGATGTGAAGTTTTATAATGATAAAATATTCTTGTAAAAAGTGAAAGTTAAACATGGAAAGTCTCACTTAAGCCTGCAGACATCACAGCAATAAACTGGGAGTGAGTTAGTGATTTTAGTCCCAAATTTTTAGTGATTAGTTGTGTGGCCCAGAGGAAATCAAAATGGGAGGTTTCCTTATGAAACAAGTCAGAATGAAATTAGCAATGCCTTTTTGAGCCTCTTATTTTGATCTAGTTACAAGAGACCTCTTTTATCTGCATCTCATCACTACCTCTTTCTACCAAAGATCTTGAAAAGAATAACATTATGGGAGAAACTACAAACTTCAGCCTATTCCTGCTCTTGTGGTGAGGTACTAAGAATCTTGGTGTTGAACAGTTTGTTAGATTATCAGAAAGGGGTTCATGTATTCAAATTTACATTTTTTTTTCTTTATAAGCATTTTACCTCATTCTTCAATGTACAATGTTTGCTTTCTCCTCTCAGATGTAGTCCACGTAGAGTTCCTACCACCAGGTCACCTGTGCTCTTTACTTCCCTGTTTTGATCCCTCTCCCTTCCCTGCAGCATGTCTCTGATTTATAGTTTTCGTTAATTTTTTTTTTGTTTTTTTGGAATTGTTTTTTCCTGATCCCTTATTTTGCCCCCCCCCCTGTACTCCTCATATAAGTGAAACCATCTGATGATTTTTCTTTTACCTTCTGGCTTATTTCACTGAATATAATCCCTCCCAGCTCCATCCGTGTTGCTGAAAATGGTATGAGTGCCTTTTTGATTGCCGAGTAGTATTTCACTGTGTAGATATACTGCATCTTCTTGACTGGTCATCTATTTGGCGGCCTTTGGGTTGTTTCTATATCTTACCTATTGTAAATAGTGCTGCTGTAAACATAGGGGTGCAGATATCCTTTTGATTAATGTTTTTGTTGTTGGGCATATTCTAGGAGTGGAATTGCTGGGTCATGTAGCTCCATTTTAGTAGTTTGAGGAACCTCCACACACCTTTCCATTGTGATCGGGCCAGTTTTCATTTCCACCACCAGTGTTAGAGAGTTCCTTCTTCTCCACATCTTCATCTATTTGTTGTTGCTAGTTTTTTTAATATCAAATTTACATCTTGGTTTACACATGTTAGAGCACCAGAAATTGACCTGACAATGCAGTTTTTTGAAAAGTCCTTCCTTTCCTGGTGATTTTTGGGAAATCGTCTCAAGAATGCTTGCAGATTTCCAGTTGCTAAGGATCCCTGTAAATCTATGTTTCTTTGAGGTGATATTAACAGCACTCTTACTCCTCCTGCAAACTGCCAACAAGTTACCTTTCCATGTTTGTGTTTCAAAACCTTGTTAGTCCGAGTGTGACAGTAGACACCAGCCCTGTGTCACCCAGTGGTATGGTAGAAATACAACTGTAGTACCGAATCAGAAACTGAATTCTAGCAGTATCCCCATTTCAAACATTCAAGATTGAGATATACTGTTCTGAATCTATAGAACTATTGCAAGAAGGTTTCTGTCTTAAAATCTCAGAGTGTTCCATTTAATGTGCTGTGCCCAGAATAAAAACTTAGCAGTATATTAGGAACTCAGACCCTTGGACTTAAGTCCACCACTGACACAGAATATATATGTAGTTTGGGAGAAGGGTGTAGCATTATTGTCAACGCATATGAGGATACTGGCTGCTCAAGCTGGCACAGGCCCACAGCGGAACTTGGGCTTTGATGCATATGAATTAATTGACTCGAGTTGCAGATAGAGAGCCTTATCCAAGAAGGTGGAGTTGTGGTGGCAAGCTGTGTGCATGAGGGCGTAAGTGTAACAAGATCCAAAGCTTTGCAACGAAGATCAGAGCTGAAGAACCATTCAAAATGATGTGGCAATTAAAAACGATTATCATTACTCCCCCCACGTTGCAAAAAATGTTTGATTGTTTATCAACTGACCTCGTAAATCATGATTACATTCCTTCTCTTGTAATCCAGAGGGTGTGTTTTCACTCCTCTGCTAAATGAGGAAAGAACCACAAAGATGCTGTTGAAGCAAATGGGGTGTTTTCTTGGTGTCCTCCTGCCTATCATTCTAGATTCATCTTTTTTTCCTTCTTCTTACCAATACTTTGTCAGATATTTGTCAGTTTCTCTTACTCTCTCGATGCTCCTGAGTTCCAAACCTGCCTGGAAAATGTTGCTTTCCTTATCATTCCTCCACTCTCCCCTGCTCTCCATTTTCTCTTAAATTGTGTCATGTTAATTGGCTCCCAAGTGTTGAGGGTTTCTTTTCGCTGGAATATCTGAATTTAACAGCAGCAGCAATAACAACAACAGCAAAATCCTGTTTGTTTTTTTTTTTTTTTCCTCAAGTAATTATCTTGCTAGTCTCCTTCAGTACAGGTGAGTGGAGCAGATAATCCTGAGACAGCAGTGGCCCGTTTCTGATGCCTGGATGTTATCCCTTTGTAGTTGTGTTAAGGATGTCCTAAAGGAACTCTGCAGAGTCTTATGGACTCCACCCCCTCCTCCAGATTTCTGAACCCTAGTCCAAAGGTCTGATCTAAACACATAGCTGTTGGGAACTTGCTTCATGTAAGTTACAATGGGAGATCTTAGAAGTACAAGAACATTATGATAAGATGGAAGATGGACACTACAGGACAATGGACTAGCTTCCTTGAGCACAGGGAGTGTCAGAACACTGAGGTAGAAGGGCATCAAGTGGACTCTGGAGGTAGACTTTGGCAGGTGTTGGGGATTGGCTTCCCAAGAAACTGGGGAATGAGCTGAGAAACTGTTCAGAGCCAGGGTGGGAGTGGACTCCTCATGACTGATGTTGAACTTGACTTGAGGATCGGGAGTTAGATGAGTGTTTGTTATCTCCACTAATAACTACAGATGCGGTGATGCTCATTTATATTTTCTTCCTTCTTCTACAGCAGGAAAAGACCTTCTGGACTTGGTCAAGCCCTTCCTTGTGTGGGCAATGGCTGGACATGTGATGCTCTCTGACAGGGTGGATGGACATGGCTTCTGCTCCTTGTGGTCATGCTAGTGCTGATAAATTTATAACCTTAGGCAGCTTTTTTTTTTCTTAAGCTTTATTTATTTATTTATTTATGCATACAGAACTGGGGCACAGGCCAGAGGTACAGGGGCAGCAAGAGGACTCACCAGAGACAGAGTGGGAGCAGAACAGGCAGATGGACAAAGTACACTGCTGAGAGAGCAGCAGGCAGGTTAGGAGAGGTCTGCCATGCCATGTGGTCACCTCCAGGGCTGGGATCGAACTCATGTGGAAGCGGCTTAAGCTTCTTAGTGCTGTGCTTTAACCCGCTGCGCCACCAGGGAGGGCCCTGAACACAGTTCTTAATAATAAACACATTTAGAGCGAACAGATCTCTATTTAACAAATATTTGTGTTCTCACTTTTTTCTAATACCCTGTGTTGTAAGCTGTGGGACATTGCATTGGGTCTGTGAGCAAGCACTGTTCAGCTCCAAGTTCTGTGACCAGGTGTGATGGTTAATTTCATCTGTCAACCTGACTAGGCCCCAGGGTGTGTGGTCCCTGTGTCTGTGAGGGTGTTTCTGCATAAGATTAACATTTGAATTGGTAAACTGGCCTCAATCCAACCCCACTTTCTAATGTGGGTGGATATTATCCAGTCAATTGACAATCTACTGCCTGAGTGCTTTGATCTGGGATATTCGTCTTTTCCTGCCTTTGAATTGAGCCGAAAACCAATCCAAATCAAACAGGGGGAAAAAAATAAACCAGAAATATTGATTTGATTTTCTTGGGTCCCCAGCATGTTGTACTGTGTCTTTACTTTGCTGACTTGTCAGCATCTAGCAATTGACGAATAAATTCCTTCTAATAAATATCAATGTATATATGTTTCTGTGTCTATGTATCTATGTATCTATTTATATCTGTCTATCTATCTGTCTGTCTATTTGCAATCATCTATCTATCAATCTATCTATCTATCTGTCTACATCCTATTGTGCTTTTTTTTTTTCTGGAGAACCTTGGCAAGCACATCTTTCAAAAACACCCCTTTTTATGGACCGTGCTTGTAAGCAAAGGATCATCCAAGAGAGAGTAGGTACATTCCTTATAGGTTTTGCTCAATGAATCCTATAGATGCAAATCATTTAACAAATCAGTATGAGGAAAAGTCCAATGTTAGTTATTATTGGACACACTTAAGTCAGTATATTGAAAAAAAGCAATTCACAGGAATCTTTTTGCCAGTGTTGCGGCAAGTCTGAAAATGGAGGATAGTATTTCCATTGTTTGCTGAGCTTCAAAAGGAAGGAAGATGTTAAATGCCAAATGCCAGTTCTCAAAGGAACAGTCACTGTTGACTGACTGCCGGGCCAAGTCTTCTCTGGGCTGGGAAAGCTGATCTTCTGTACCTTTGAGTGTGTCCCCAGCACAGTTTTAATTGACAAGGAAATGGTGTATTTATTATGGGGCAGGCAGGTACCTTTTCTAACGAACATAGAAAGATTTCCTCCCAGAATCTTCAATTGCATTTTTTCTTCTTCTTCTTTTTTTTTTAAAAGATTTATTTATTTATTCATACAGAACTGGGGTACAGCCAGACATGCAGAGGGTGAGATGACCCACCAGAGACAGAGTGGGGAGCAGAACAGGCAAATCGACGAAGTACACTGTTGAGGGGAGCGACAGGTTGGTCGGGAGAGGTCTGCCACGCCATGTGGATCTCCTCCGGGACAGGCGGGGATCGAACTCATTCAGAAGTGGCTTAAGCATCTTAGTGCTGTGCTTTAACCTGCTGTGCCATCAGGGAGGGCTTCTTCTTCTTCTTTTTTTAAATGGACTAGTTTTCCTGTAACAATTCCCCCTTTCTCCTCTTAGAAAATCGAAGGATTTACCTATTCTAACATGGCTTTTGATTAATGCCTTTTCTATTTTAACTTGGTGGGTGGTTGGAATTTTTTGCATGAGAATTCTGGAGTTCCATTGCACCTTCTATTCAACCTCTGCCAAACCACCCAAAACTCCTTTTTCCCTTTACGCAGAAAAATTTACAGAAGAGAATGGAATATAATTGAGGGACTAATTCAACTTACAGAAAGTTTTGATATTTACTGGATATGCTTATAACCTTCTTGGATAAAGGACTGATCTTTATGTGAATCTAACCCTCTTTACAATGTGGTGAGGTGTGTGCTGGAGAGCATTTCTCAACAGCCCCCGGTGAGAAGGCGGTTGCCATTGTCAGAATGTTGGCAGGTCTTCTCAAGATGACAACACAGAGAGCAATGCCCCTGTGGCATCCTCCTGGCTGCCTCTGGCAGCCAGACAAACCAGCATACTGCACGCAAGCTTCAGTGTGAAGTTCCACTCCTTCCCAGGAGTTTGACTTTGGATTGGTACAGAACCGAGTAGTTGAGCATGGGCTCTATGTGAGGGCTCAGTTTTCTGTTTGATACTCTTCCTCTGGTCTTTTTTCTGTCTAGTAATCTCATGTCCTGGTCAACTATCCATGTGTCTTTCTTTACTCAATTTTAAATTTCTACTCAAGACAGTAAGAAACGTGACTGCAGAAAGTCACAATCTTTGAATATATGTGGATGCTTGAAGACGATGAAATCATTATTTTCCAAGAAGAAGAGATGGTGATATTTGAATAGATGAGGGGTGTCTTTTAATTTATAATAAATTTGAAGTGGATAACTTCAAGGAATCAGTTCTATAGTCTCCTGAAGCCACATTAAAATATATTAGAGAGTAGGCCTTTCCTAGGGGCATAATGAGCTTAAAGCATAGCACTGTGAAGCTATTTGCAGTCACTTCAGCATGAGTTAAAATCCCTGGCCAAGAAAGTGACCCATATGGCGCAGCAGACCTCTCCTGACCTTCCTGCTGCTCCCCCAGCCGTGTATTTCACTAGCTCTGTCTGTATCGTTTACCACTCTGCCTCTGGTGAATCCTCTCACCATCCCGCACCCTATTTCTTATATGCATAAATAAATAAATCTTTAAAAAATAAAATCTATTGAAAAGAGTACAACATTTGTCCAATTCTAGTCTTTCCCCCCTAATTTCTAATTCTAAGATTGCACGGAAGCGTCTTTCTTTAGATCTATGAGTTCTTTTGTTCTTTGCTTCTTATACCAGGGGGAAGGGCTTGGGCATCTGAACTCATTTAAATAACTAATTAACTTATGTTTATTCCTTAGTTCTTCTGTGGTTTTTTTTTTTTTTATTTCTTCCTGTCCAGGCTTCTGAGTTTAAATCAGGCATATGTTGCATTAAAAGACACCAACCATGATTTACTTCTTACCCAATATCTTGTACACCCACAGAATTTCACTCCTATTTTTCTTCTTTCTACCTTTTATTCCAGTCCTTCTCCCCATGATCCCACAATCTTATTCATGACTTTTCATACATGTGTGTGTCTTCTTCTCATACTGTATTCAATCTGGATACTTAGCTGCATTCAACAGAGAGAACTGGTAATGTTACCTTAAAATAAAAGCTGTCTATACATAGGGAAGCCACACAGCTTTGAGGGTTTCAGGGTGATGATGACAAGATTGCACATTGTGTTATTTGATGAAACAGTAGAGAAGTTGGGGGCATTTTGAGCCTCATTTAAAAATAATCTACTTGATATAATTTGCAAAAGATTAAATACAAAAAGTTACCTGAGAAGATTAATAACATGTTTACAAAGTCAAGAAGGGAAAAGGTCACTGTTTATTTGGAGATTGAAACTAGAGCTCGGAGAATAAAATAATACAGGTCAGACATTTGGATTTCAAATCTGGATTCTAAATTTTGGACAAATCTAAAGTCCTGGAAGTTAATTTTAGTTCCAGAATTGTTCAGGTTTTCAAAGTCTGTGGCTGATTGTTATCTTTTCCTAACTTTCATATTTATTACAACTAAAGAACAGAATTTTATTACATTCTTATATTGACTGCCAGCTATTTTAGGGAAAAATAGAAATTGCTCAGAAAATATTTAATGCTTTTAAGAGTGGATATTTTGCATAGATCACTACCAAAACTTAACAGCATGAGACTTTTCATGAGTAAATGTGAGCATGCACCAGGTCAAGAACTCTAGTTGTTACATAAAACACCTCGACAAAGTTCTCACCTGGGATAGTACATTCCTTTTAGATTAACTGGAGTAGTAACTTGTTTAATGTATTGTTTGATAAGTAGTGGCAAGAATTTAAAAATACATGCCATTTGAAGTTGTTCACACACACACACACACACACACACACATACACACACGCGCCTTTGTTTCCCAGGTCAGTGTCATTTAACCTGCTCAAACACTTTATTCCCTAGAATAATTGGAACAAATGTTGAAACAGGTCTAAGTCTGCACTATTGCTCGTTGTTAAGGTAACTGCATTCTAACACTGAAACGGACGGACGTCTCTGAAGTATTTACATTGCCCTGTTCTTCTCAGATCTTACAACAGACCAGATACCACTTTTAAGAAAAGAATTAACAGGCAGCTATTAATCAGAGACACTCAGCAGGGGAAGGGGAGGGAAAAGGATCATAGTCCCTTACACTATAGAGATGGTGCACGGGTGACTTGGTGGTGGGAATTCCGTGGAGACTACACTTGAAAAGAGAAAGCATGCATTCTATAAAAAGGAAGAATGGTGTAAAGTAAAATTAAATAATTTAAAAAATAAAGGAAATCAAAATGCAGTAATCAATAATGTGGTAGTGATGAAGATGCTAACAGTGGAGGCAGAAAGAAGCCACCGCTTGAGTTCATATAAAACGAGACATTCTTATAAAGCAAATTTGCAGGGTGACCAAATGTGCCATCCTGGGAGGTTTGGTGGATGTGTCTGCCTCCCTCGCTGTGGTGAAGGGCTGTCTCTGCAGCCTGGGCAGTCTCTGGTAAGGCAAGGGGGAGGAAGATGGCGGGCAGACAGCCTGAGCCAGCAAACAGTCTTTGCAACACGGTGGACAAAATGCGCTGTGAATTTTGCTTGCAGAACACAAGCAAGATTTATTTTTTCTCTCAAAATTTTGTATTGCTTTGTCAGGAGAAAAGTCAAACTGCCACAGTGATGTGAAGAGAGAAGAAAAACACAGTCTAAATAAAAACTCCTAATTCTGGGGAGACTGCCTCCCCATTCATCTTCGCTTTGACATCTGACTAGCTTACAAGTCTCTGCTTCTTCATAATCCTATCACTGTCTTCGGTCTCCTCCAGCCTTCTCTCTTCTGCACCTTCTCTTTCTGATTGCTATTGATCCTTTCTCCAGCCTGTGTCTGAGGTGCATCCCACGTTCTGGTGGAAGCTGCTCCAAGGACTTCTATGTGTCCATGAGTTTCTTCGGTCCCTCTCTCCATCCCAACCTTGCCTCAGATTTGTATTTTCTGGAGCTCCTCAGCTGTCTGCAAACACTCTCTACTCGCTCACCCTCCCATGGCAGCTACTTCTGCCACACCGCTCGTTTCAAACGGCACTTGGAAGCCAGTTCACTGGTTTGTGCCGTCAGCTGAATTGCCACTGCTTCCTGCTGTTCGCGTGATGGATAGTACCATAAAATGGATGTGATGTGGTTATTAGGCTGTGATTCGGTTCATACTGAGCTGTATTGATTGGTGTTGGTTCAGTGCTTGCTGCACATTTTATCAATTGACCTTCCAGATTGTATCCTGCCTTTGCTTCTTTTACTTTATCTCCAGCTTTGTGGTTCCTAATTTTCTTTTGCTTGATTTCTCCTAGTATTTCTTTACTTTTCTATTACCCAGGGAAGCATTTCTAATGAAACCATATTTTCCCTTCGCTTTTTTGCTTGTTTATTTATTTAGCCATGGTGGTCTTGGTTTCTCTGCGATACCATCTCTGTCCTTTGAATTTCCAAGTTCTCACCTATTCCTGACTACACACATAAAGAGTTTTTCAGAACTCTTTGTGAGTTTAGCAGAGGGTGATCTGCTTGCATGAATCTGTGGCCGATCACAACAGGGCACCCAGTTAGGGAGGGAGGGAAGCTGGGAGGGAGGGAGGAAGGGAGAAAGAGATGGAGAGAGTTGGGGAGAGGGAGGAAAGGAGGGAGAGAGCCAGGGAGGGAGGAAGAAAGGAAGACTGGAAATGGGGGTGGGGGTAGGGAAGGCTGAAGTTTTACCCTCCCTTGTTGGCGTTCAGCATTCTCTCAGTCAAGTCAACTTTTCATTTCTCAAGTTCTTTCTTTCTCTTTTCTTTCTTTGCTTGTTCATGTTTGATTTTTATTTTGCTAGCAAGTGTCCTGGAAAGTTTTGTCTCTTTAGTATTTTATCAAGAAATATTAGACAACAAAGATAGATGTGGAAAGTAGAAACGTTGGTTGCGAGGAGGAAAGGAGAGGACATGCAGAAGAAGGGGGAAGAAGATGGTAAAGGAGAAAGTGGAAAAGGAAGGAAAATGTCAAGAAAGGAGAGAAGGTGAAGTTATTTGAGAAGGTGGAAAGCAGAGTAAGATGGGCTTTCTTTATTGGCAGGTTGGTGGATTTGATCTTTGAGTCGCTACAAAAAGAAGTTAAAAGTACTGAAGTAGAAGGTGAAGAGGGGAGGGGCAAAGTAAGTGGGAAAGTTAGATTCACTCATATTTTTAATAGACTTAAATCTATCAGAGAGTAAATATTTAACACACTGCTGAGTACCTTGTCAAGTTCCCTATAATTAGTAATGATCACAGACATTATTTTTTTTTTAAATCACAGAACAATCTGTGTACTTTTAGCAACAGAGTTGTGACATGGAATTACCTTTGATCAGCAATTTTCTAAGAGTTTGATTCTTACATTTATTACTTTTATATCCCATAGAAGCCAGCATTAAATATAAGTGATAACCATTTGTTTCCCCATACACAAACAAATCATACATTAACCCTTTTGTCTGAAAGGAACTTAGATACTTTTTTTGGGCAGGTGAGGGGGCTGTTTTTGTTCCTTAAGAGCCAGTTTGGTTATACAAAGAATTTGACATCTGCTAGCCAACATAGAATTTATAAATCCTTTCAAGTCCTAGTTTTTGCTAATCTGGAATTTCTCAGTCAAAATGGTCAAGTATCAATCTCAAGAGAATGTTGAGGTGGGGTCTGCAGCTGAGGGGTCTCCTCTTTCTATGAAGTCATTTCTTTCTTTCTTTTTTAAGATTGAATATAATTTGGAATAAAGCATGCGTTCTGTATATCACAACACCATACATGCACAAAGCTTTTTTTTGCAGTGACCAACCCAATTCCATGTCAAATATAACTTTATATTCCTCCATAATATATCTGGAAATGGTTAAGAGAGAGTACCTGTTTTATTTATTGAGAAATCTTTAATCTCCTGTCTTACTGAGTGCTCCATATTAAGAGATCCTGAGAAAAAACCTTGGACACCATTGGATGGCTGACGTATTTTCTGGGAGCTGCTTTGGGAGAGTGGTATTCTTGGTCTCTGCAGACCCAGAACACTTTTCTGAGGATGCTCATTCTTTGGGAAACTCTGTATAAAAGATTGTTACCAGGAGCTTTCTTGATTGAACACTTGATCAGCCATTTGACATCCTTCATTCTATGGGCCTGGAAATAATTCATTCTTGGTCTTACCTCCTTCCAGTCAATACTCTTGAACATGCCATCACACCAGCTCTCCTGCTCTTCTTCATGGTTGCTAACCACTGCAATCCGTTATTGTAAACTTTTGACAATTTGAAGATTTTCTTTCATCCTCTTAAATAATTTCCTTTTATTATTAGTTCTAATGATCTCTTTTGTCCTTGAAACTGTGGGTGATCTTTCTAAATGTATAAGAATTGTAGATGTCTTGTCATTGCACTAGACAGTTTGTCATAGCTAGTCTCTGGAGTGCTGAGGCATATAAAAAGTAGTTTAGAAGTTCCCTGGAAGGTACCTGGTTACAGAACAATGCACCTTGGAAGGTACCCACAGATTTACTGAAATACTTAATGAGGAACTTCCAACTTAAAAGTTTTCACTTGATCTGGGGTATGCGGCTATAGGTTAGTGAGGAGAGGTAGGAGATGCTCATTTATAAGGCACTTCATGGTGTTTAAACTGCCACTCTGGGGCCTCCCTGGAGGCCTAGAGGTTAAGTCTCAATGCTATCACTGAGACCACCTGAGTTCAACCCTCAGCCAGAGAGCTGACCCACATATGGCATAGCAGACCTCTCCTGTCTTGCCCACTGCTCCCCTCAGCAGTTTATTTCAGTAGATCTGCCTATTCTGCTCCCCACTCTGGTAAATCCTCTCACCCCCCTACATTTCTCTGGTCCACACTCCAGTTCTACATTAGAAAACAAACAAACAAAAACTTGCCACACAATTTGGGTCAACTCTGCTGACTGACTCACCTCTACTGTCTTCATCCAAAGTTACCTGAAGATGTACAGGCATAGTAAAAGGCCTCCTGAAGGTAATTTTTCACTCACTTTAATCAAAATGCAGTTAACTTTGTTGGGACTTCTGCAGCTAGACTGCATATGGGTACTTCCTTTTCCTTATAACCAGAATCTCCAGTTCACATACGAGCAAAGCTCCAAGGAAGGTTGTGCAGACCAGAGTGTTCTGTGTTCACCTTAGTGTTGTTCAACTTTCACTTACATTTTCTTGTTAGGCACTGTAGTGATACAATGGAATTGGTTTAGTTATTTTTTGAAAATGCTGGTGAAAGACAGATTTCTCTGCTTACTTTAGAGTTGAATCCATATTCCAAAATACTAAAACTTTGGAAGAAAAAGTATCAAAAGATAAGAAATTTATAGTTTCCTTTTGTACTCTTCTAACGTTGTTTAATAGTCTTTTACTTCTTCAAAGTATGTTTTAGATAAGCCATAGCATGATTATTAGTTAATGCACTTTCATTTTGAAATAAATAATACCTTATAAAATGATGGGAGATCTGGGATGAGTTACTTTTACTACAGAGGTATCACAACACTGCAGTTGGGGATTCCCTGCCCAGAAAGTCAATGTGACTCTGTAACGAAATGAAGGATAATATGCCTTTGAACCCCTTCCAGTTCTGTGTTCTAAAACTCATGCCAGAGAGTAGATAAAGGTAGATTTGATATCTTTTTTGAAATCATTGCATTCCCATGTTGTATAGATGACCTGCTTTGTAGAGTTAATTTCACTCGTGGGGTAGCTTAACCATCCTGATGAAGAGCATCTGAATTGTTTAGAAATGATTCTTAAGCCCTTTTGTTAAAGGACTTCTCACATTGTTTTTCAGTTTCCAACTTGTAACATAATGATCGCTATAACATATTGTTTTGGTTAATTTAATGTATGACTTGGTCAGGCTATGGTGGCGGTATTTGGTCAAAAAATTCAAGATGTTTCTATTAAGTTTTTTTTTTTAATAAGGTAGACAATTAAATCAATGGACCTAAAGTAAAACAGATTTCCCTCTATAATATGGTGGGTCTCAGGTAATCAGTTGACGGTCTTAATAGGAGTAAGACTGATTTCCCTGGAACAAGAAGGAATTCTGCCATCAGATTGGTTTTGGACTAGAATACACAATTTCCATGGCTCTCCAGCCTGATGATTTAGCCTGCAGATTTTGAACTTCACCTGTTCCCCAGCCTCTCTCTTCCTCTGTCATATCTGTCTATATATAATTCTATCATTATCTCTCTGTCTGTCTATCTATCTATCCATCTATATATCTCATCTATTTATCTATCACCTACCTACCTACCTACCTCTCTATCATCTTTACAACATCATCTTCTCTTGGTTTTGTTCCATGGAGAAGCTTGGCTAAGTAGTTAGAGCTAAATTAGAACTTGAAGTCATCTAGTCCAATGCTCTTATTACTGACATTCAGAGAAACAAATTGACTTGCTTATTAAATTACCTAGCTAAGTAACTGCACTTTCCATATATCATACTTTTTATACACAAATAAAATAGGACCCAAAGATGCATGTTGTAACCGAGGTAAAATATGCCTGTAAGTGACTGCCTAAATTTTTATTGGAAAGATTTCAGTCTTCAGTGACTAGATTTGATGAGCTATTAAATAAAGCTTACCATCCAGAACTATTTGTTTGTCTACCATAAAATTTAGTGTAGTAATTATTAGTTGACCTTGAAGAAGAGTAAAATTTTAGAAAAAGTTACCCATGTGAATCTCTGACCTAGATCAGAAATGCCTTCAAAAATGTTTAAAAAACAATTACTCCAAGTATGTTTCTGGGGGAACTGGTTCCATTTCAATTTACTCAGGGTTCTTGAAGCACCTACAGGAGCATGCTTTAAAATCCCATTTCAATTATCTTTAATAAGATCAACTTGTCTGATATAGATGCAATATGAGAGGCAGAGTAAAAAAAAATACTTCCCTTTCTAAATAATTCTTTCTAAAACAATTATAGTACATTTTCTTTAAACCAGTTCAGGGTCATGAGTTTTATTTGTCATTTTAACTTCCTTCTGTCTTAGCAAGAATGCAGACATAAGATCTTGGCTCCTAAATGATTTCTGTAATGAATAGCTGGTGGTGGAAGCTTGCTAATATCACTATGAAAAAAGTCCCAATCTCAAGGATATAGTTTGGTCCCAATCTCAAGGATATATTCTTGGGAGTAACTTAAGAGTAACTTTTCACATGGTGAATTTTTCTTTTTTTACTTTTTATTTTGAAATACTTTAGATGTATAAAAAAGTTGCAAAAATAGTGCATTGAATTACCTTAACTTTTTTTCTCCTTCTCCTTTCCTCCCTGCTCTCCTGTCTTCTCCTCTTTCTTCCTAGAATTCTTGTTTCCTAGATGTGGTACCTCTTTTTATCTTTCTAGGGAAGGTAATTTTAGTTATTTATAACTTAGCTTTTTGCTTATTTTACAAATGGTTTCTATTTATTTAAAGTTTCTGATTATATTCGCATATATATATTCTTAAATATGTATATATTCTTAAATATATACACACATATGTATGTATGTATGTATGTATATGTATGTATGTATATGTATTTATATATTAGCCTCTCTTCCATATTGGAAATTTCAGTCAACTCCTAGTGACTCTTAGTTCCCTCTTCATATTAAAGAGCTGCTTGGTAGAGATGTATTGGTCTGAAAATTTATTGGCTTATGAATTTTCACCGAAAGGGAGTCAGGTGTTTTTTGTGGTTCATGAAAGTTTGTTAAATGTCCAAATCTATATGTCTTTTCTTTCAGTCACTCAAAGTTTGGATACAGTGATCTGATGTTGCATTAAAAAAAAAAAACTACCTATAAGCATAGTGTTCTTTTTTAAATTTAATTTATTTATGCATACAGAGCGGGGGTACAAGCCAGAGGTGCAGGGGCAGTGAGAGGATTCACCAAAGACAGAGTGGGGAGCAGAACAGGCAGATCAACGAAGGGGAGCAGTGGGCAAGATAGGAGAGGTCTGCTGCATCATGTGGGTCACCTCTGGGCTGGGAATTGAACTCTCACTGAAGCGGCTGTGGTAACTTGCAGTGCTGCTTCCTAACCTGTTGGCCACCAGGGAGGGCCCAAGCATAGTGTTTTGAAACAGCATTTATTAACCTATAGTTTCTGTATGTCAGGAACCTGGGCACAGCTTAGCTGGTACTCTGCTTCAAGATCTCTCCCAGGCTACAATTAAGTTCTCTCAAGACTCAACTGGGGGAGGATTTGCTTCTAAGATCAATTACAAGGTTGTTGGCAAGATTCAGCCTGTTGGGGATTGTTGGACTAAGCTCCCCAGTTCCTCACTGTCTGCACTCAATTTCTTGCCACTTGAGTGCTCCGTCATGGTGAGTTGCTTCATTAATGTAGGCCGACCAGAGGACAAGAGAGAATGCCAGCAAGATGAGACTCAGTCTTTTATAACCAGATCTTCCCATCACTTTTGCCATATTTTATGTATGAGAAGTGAGTCACTAGGTCCAGCCCACGTACAGGGGAAGGCAGTTTCATAAGTGTGTGAATGCCAGAACTATTTGGAGCCGTTTTGGAAGAATGCCAGTTACAGTGCCCAAGGGTGGCATCCTGCCTGCGAGCATTCTGGCTGTTGGACAGAGGATGGATTGTAAGGCTCACCTCATCTTTTCAATAAGCAGATTCCATCTCTATATTTTTCCATTTGACACTCTGTCTTTGCTTTCACTTGTGCCCAGCATCATAAAGGTGGAGCATTTCTGTTTCCATTTCTTTAGGAAAGCGATCCTCAGTCTCTCATAAGAATAGGAAATGGTAGTTATCTTGAAGTGTGAAGCAGAGGATTCTTTTATTTATTTTAAAAGTCGGTTTCCCTTTTCTCACCTCCAAACTTAACCTTCATGTTGCATAATATGTCACTTTCCAATTCCTGAGCCTTTTAAAGATTCCACAAGGATAAATCAGTTTCCTTCTCATTGATATTGCCATCTTGGGGTCCTTGATTCTTGCTTCCTTGGCTCTGATGTAAGTCAACTATCACTTCTGTATCTTTTTCCTATTTTCTGAACATGCCAAGTTGATATTCCTAACTTTTATTGTTGTTTCCATTTTATTCTCTTTGTCCAGGAGAATTTCTAATTTCTTTTAAAGAAATTTTTCATTTTAGTGGGGTTTGGATGAAGGTAGTGATAAAATGCGCCAACTCATCACAGATATCCCCATCGTTCAGTATCAAGGGAGGGTTTCATTTTAAAAATATATCATAAGGCCCTCCCTGGTGGCATAGTGGGTTAAAGCACAGCACTAAGAAGCTAAAGCCACTTCTGCATGAGTTCAATTCCCGCCAGCCCCGGAGGTGACCACATGGCGTGGCAGACCTCTCCTGACCCGCCCGCTACTCCTCTCAGCAGTGTACTTCATAAATCTGCCTGTTCTGCTCCCCACTCTGTCTCTGGTGAAGTCTCTCGCCACCCCTGAGCCTCTGGCCTGTACCCCAGTTCTGTATGCACAAATAAATAAATCTTTAAAAAAATATATATATATCATAAAATGGATTGTATACCTCAAGGGAAGTCTTAACAGCATCAGTGACTGAAGATGTTGTTACTGTGGCAATGCTGGTTGCAATTTAAATGTTGGAAACAGTGATATAAGGAAAATTATATATTTTTGTGGTTCTTACCTGTCTTTGTACCAGAACTATGACCAATTCCTTGTTATTCCTAGGAAATCATGGATTTTACACTGGACCACATATGTGTTTATATAGGAATCTCTCTCTACATATTTATATGCATCCTTTGAACTCTTGCCGTGTGTGTGTGTGTGTGTGTGTGTGTGTGTGTAGATATATAGGGAGATATATGTGGGGTCATATATGAAAGAGAGAAAGAGATGATAGATAGGTATCCCCTATTTTTTTTTTAATTTGGCTTTCTCTCTTTAAAAATACCCATCTTTAACTTTTTCTGTTCTTCTGTATCTCTTATTATTTAAGTAGTTACCAGAAGAGAAAATCCATTGGCACCCTCGAATACTTCACTTTAAAATGCCAATGTGAGCAGTAAAGAGCTTACAGTTCTAGCCAAGTCATACATTAGTGATATGACCCTTTGAAAATTATTTATTCAAAAAGACAAAACTAGCAGGCAAACTATAAACCAGAGACATTAAGCATGGATGGGAGTGAGGGAGGGGTCAAAACGGGCTGGGAAGAGCACAAGGGTCTATGGAGGAAGCTCACCGGTGAGCTGGTGGTGGAAATTTTATGAGGATTACATCTGAGAGGAGAAATCAAACATTGTACAAAAATGAATATATATATGTGTGTTTGTGTGTATGTGTGTATGTGTGTGTATATATATATATGCATAGACACAAATATATAAATTAAGAAAGGAAGAAAATAAAATTATTTATCTATTTAACATTGGCTTAGTTTGTGATTTAGAGGTACGGGATCTCCCTACTTCAGGCATTGTTACCACACCACACCCACCATGAAAACACCCATAGTCGTTACCTTTGTCCGTTTGAAGACTCCTTAATCTCTTTGTAATCCTTTAGTTCCTTGTCTTTGAAATAGGAAAAAAACATCGTAACATCTTTCTGGAAAATGTAGGTAGACATTTTGGCACATTACAGCAAGATATCTTATCATGCCACCATCAGAACAGTTTGCTGTTGCTGTTACCACCACTATTATTATTGCAGCTAGGTGAGGTTCCCTTCCCAGGGATATTCGTGTTAAGAAATGTATTACTACCAATAAAAACTTCTGGGGAAAAAAAAAGACTCCTACACTAAGAATTCAGTATTTCCTAGTACAAAGTCTGGGTCTTGCTTCAGAAGTATTTTGAGGTTATATTGCTAGGTGCATTCGTATTTTGAATTGTTATTTCCTCTTGATTTTTACTTTTTTTTTTTAAAGATTTATTTATTTATTCATACAGAACTGTGGTACAGGCCAGAGATGCGGAGGGTGAGAGGATTCACCAGGGACAGAGTGGGGAGCAGAACAGGCAGATCGACGAAGTACACTGCTGAGGGGGCAGCGGGCGGGTCAGGAGGGGTCTGCGCGCCATGTGGTCACCTCTGGGGCAGGCGGGAATCGAACTCATGCTGAAGTGGCTTTAGCTTCTCAGTGCAGTGTTTTGACCCGTTGCGCCACCAGTGAGGGCCCTGATTTTTACTTTTGATAATAACCCTCACCTGTGGTCTTCTTTGATTGATATTATTATCATATTCTATAATGATTGACTGTGTGGTATAGCTTTTTCTATTTCCTTGTTGTCAACCTAGATGTCTCTTTTGTGATGCATATTTAATAATGTGTCTCTTGTAAAAAGGATGTAGTTGGGTGAATTTTTGTAATCCACTCTGACAACCTCTATTTTTTTTTTTACCAGATTATTTAGTTCATTTACATACACAAATATCACTGAGGTTAAATCCACTGCTCTAGATGTGTTTCATCTGTTTTTTTGTATTGTGTTTTTCCTTTCTCCCTTCTTCCTGACTTCTGAGACAGGGTAAATTGCCCCAGATGACTTTCTATATGTTAAAACTTAATTCTTGATATTGTTTGTGAGTATTTTGATTCTTAAACAATATTTTTTTCATTGATTCTATATTTACCTTTTAACATCATAACATTAAGCCCTTGCTTCAAACACTTATTTTTAAATCTTTATATCTATGTATATGTGTATATATAATTGTTCATTTTATATATTAATTGTATATAAATCTTTATATATATGTTATCTATATCTATCTGTCTATCTAGAGAAGCCATCCATTTTTAGTAGTTTGAGGGTCCTCCACACAGCTTTGCATAGTGATTAGACTAGTTTGCATCCCCACTGTTACTTCTTAAGAAAAATAAATATTGTTAATTTATCATAAACCAGATCTTTCATAGTTGTTGGTTAGAGAAAAATTCTGCTGTTCCTTGTATGGACAATATTTTTTAAGTCAGAAAATTAAATTGATACTTAAAACTCGCGTTTTTCTATTTTGTGAGATACTCATATACATCATAAGGGTGATATCTATCATTGGCTTTAAAAATACTTTTTTTGGGTAAATATCTTTATTTCATACTCAAAAAACACTTTCCCCCTAAATACCTTTATTTTCATTTTCATCTGTTTTTGATTTCAAGATTCAAAACAATCTCAACAGTTAGGAAATTGATTTGAAATTGACAACATAGAGATTAAGTTGACAGCTATCAAGTTTGATATTTTTGAACTGGTTATCTAAGTATATTTAAGCATGCATGTACTCATTTAATGAATATATATTGTATGCCCATAATATACTTACATATATACCTATTTAAACAGAGCAACTTATATCAGAAATACCTGGAAGTTTTAAGTACAGTAAGAACTAAATATTCAAGAGTAACAAAGTAGTGCTCATTAAATATATACTGCACACATAAAAAAACTTTCATAAAGGTCAAATTATGTAAGAATCCCTGGTGATAATTGGAATGTTATAACTGCTCTAAGGATTTGATTTTGTTGCAAAATTGAAAACAAATACAAATGTAAAATAGGATAGTTAAGACTGAAAATTGTGTCATTTAGGGAACAACTGGAAATGTTGATTATGAACAGAAAATGTGTAGGGACCATGAAAATACTGGATGCCATATATATAAGGCAAATGCTTTTTTTCCTTTACGCTAAAATGAGAAGTACTTCTCCTATTTTCCATTTAAAGTATCCTAATAATACTTGTCAGATTTCATTGAGCACACATATTTCATTAAAAAAATTCCCCAAATATTTCATGCTACTTCATGCTGTATATTTTGTGATATAAAAAATAAAGAATAGTTTCTTTTTCTACGTTTGAGAAGTTGTGTTTATTATGTTCCCTCTTGCGTTCTTTGGGTATCTATACAGCAAGTTGAAATGAGTCCAGTGGGCAGAAACTCCCAGGCACTGTATTTAACATTCATTATTTAAAAAGACCTTTCGAGACAAAAGTCAAAATATGTATAATGCTAAAGGTATTGGCTATATTGTCTTGAAAATTGACAAATGAGAAACCAGTTTCTGGTTAGCCATTTTTACTTTGGGGGAGGTCAATGATTGAAAGGATTTTTGTGGTTAGTGTAGTCTGGACTAGGTAATTCTTGAGTTCTTCGAGTCTCTAATGAGAATGCATTTGAGATTCAAGGAAAGGAAAAAGATGGGAGACGCAAGAAATTTGAAAGATATTCAGATCAATTAAATGTTAAATATTAAAATTTTGAAAGATATTCAGATCAAT
>NW_004567138.1:4753635-4755143 GCF_000260355.1 Condylura cristata
CTTTCTTTCTTTCTTTCTTTCTTTCTTTCTTTTTCTTTCTTTCTTTCTTTCTTTCTTTCTTTCTTTCTTTCTTTCTTTCTTTCTTTCCTTCTTTCCTTCTTTCTTTCTTTCTTTTCTTTCAAGATTTAGGCTTAAAACAAAACAATATGGCAGGTTTATCAAAGTATTAAAAATTGTTTTCTTGTATGATCCAGTAGTTCCATTCCAAGGTATCATACCTGAAAAGTATAAAATCACTAATGGCATGGGATATAGGCATACCTATCTTCACTGTAGTACTGTTTGCAATAGCTGAATTATGGGAACAATCAAAGTGCCCGAGGACAGAGGAGTGGAAGGAAAATGTGGGCTATATACACTGGAATATTATTCAGCTCTAAATTGTGACATTGGGCCAACAGAGATGAAACTGGAGTTTATTATGTTAAGCGAAATAAGTCAGGAGGAGAAAGACACATACTATAGGTTTTTACTTATGTGTGGAGTATGGAGAAACAAAACAAAGGGTTAGATTAATATAATCCTTAGAAAACCGGGAGAGGCTACAAAAATGGGAGGGGAGAAATCACAATGGAACCCAGGGATATGAACTATAGTAGTGGGTTGGGGTGTCTTTGGTGAGGGGTGAGGTTTAAGGGTGTGTATCTGAGGAGGTGTGATCCTTTGAATCATTTACAGTACTGTAAACCAATGCTCCTTCTATCAAAAAATGATTCTTCACAAGTAAGATGTTAGCTTTAAAAAGTTATCTAGGGGTCCTCCCTGGTAGCGCAGTGGGTTAAAGCACAGCACTGAGAAGCTAAAGCACTTCCACATGAGTTCGATCCCCGCCTGCCCTGGAGGTGACCCATATGGCGCGGCAGACCTTTTCTGACCCCCCGACTGCTGCTCTCAGCAGTGTACTTCGTGGATCTGCCTGTTCTGCTCCCCACTGTCTCTGGTGAAGCCTCTCGCAGCCCCTGAGCCTCTGGCTTGTACCTCAGTTCTGTATGCATAAATAAATAAATCTTAAAAAAAAAAAAGGTATCTAAACTAGAAGCCAAAATAATGCATAATAACAAAATACTTCCAGAAAACTAACTAAAGGTTAAATAACAGCTATTATTATTTTACACTATTTTGGAAGTTTTTATTAATGCACGGAGGGCAAAAACAATAATAAAAATACTTATGGGAAAGGATAATATAGAAGTCTCACAAATATAGATGGTGCATAGGAATTTCAAGAAAACAAAATTTTCAATCAAATTAATATGTAGCTTAGATATGTGACCAGGTTCAAAAACACCCACAGGAATTTAGTAATTTTTCTATAAACTTGAAGCATCTATTTAGTAAATTAAATGAAGAATCTTATCCCCCCCAAAAAATGTATAACAAATGTTAACAAAAAATGTAGTTTAAATAAACATTTACTGAAATGACAGGAAAAAAATGTTAATTGTGGTAACCGTGGTTACATATATAGCCTTCCATACTTTTTTATTTGTTTAAAATATCAACATCGA
>NW_004567138.1:4755243-4757781 GCF_000260355.1 Condylura cristata
AAATGTTAAATATTAAAATTTTGAAAGATATTCAGATCAATTAAATGTTAAATATTAAAATTTTGAACAAGAGGGATGAATATTTAGGTTAAAAACAATAATGCAGATTTCCAGATATCCTAATAAAATAGCTGTCATAAATTTGAATTTTCCACACGTTCTTCTAAAAACTGTACAGATTTGTAAGAGTAACAGATACCACCCACATAACTCACTGTCAGCCTAACCAGAAGGAAAATATCACTAATACTGAATTTCTTTTAAGTGGAAAAATACATGCCAAATTTCAGCAAAATAATTAAATTTATCTCACAAGCACATTGGGAGAATAAACAGCATCCCCATTCCAGCCAAAGTAGAGACAGAAGATGAAGACTAATTCTGCAAATTTATAAAGCTTTCCATTAAACTCTTGAATGACAAGGAAAATGTAAGAAATTATAAAATATGTGAGAAGTAATGATTATTAAAATATTATGTTAAATTAGTGAAATACTTTTAAAGCAGTATAAGAGAAAAACTCATAGAACTAAGTGCTTTCATTGTAAAAGAGAAATAGAGAAAATAAATGATCTAAATTTACAGCTCAAAAAGTTAAGAAAAAACAAAATGGATAAAAACATCAAATAAAGAAACAATAACAATAAATGCAGAGGTTAATGTGTTAGAAAAATAGTGGAGTTAAGATCTAATTAATCTATTGGAATTTGTTTCTTAAAAGTAGAATTCAGTTGCTAACTTAATCAAGGCTAAAATACAACATGTAGCTATATGCAAGTAAGTGTAAGACTGAAGTAAATATTGAAATGGAAGAATCTTAAAACATACTAAGACTTTTTTATATTTTTCAGACAATAAATTTGAAAAGGTAGGTGGATAATTTTTAAAGATTATGCAATTTACCACAATTAGATTAAAAGAGGACAAAAAACTTAGGAAGACAAATTTATTATTAAAAATAATGATACCAAAAAATTACTTTTCATAAAATCATGGGACTCAAATAGAGTGGAATTCAACTGAACTCAAATAGTCACTACATAATTTGTTCCAGTTCATCAGAAGTGATGAATTTGGAAAACTTCCAAATTATTTTTTTTATAAAGCATTGGCATTTCAATCTAATAAAGATAGTGCACACACAACTTATAAACTGATATAATTTATTAATATTGATACCAGATGCTAAATAAAATATTAGTAAATGTAATCTGGTATCATCTTAAGAAAATAAAGCTATTAAAATAATGTCACACCTATATAGATAATGTAGTATTAGAAAATAATTAACATCATATGCTGCATTAATAGATCATTAACAGAAAAAAATCTTTCTCTCTATTTCATTATGTAGTAACTGGCCAAAATGTGTTACAAAGGGTGAACTGATTATACTTAGAGTAAATGCATTCTATTTTTTACTAGTTGTTGTATTAGTTCTTTCCAAAGGGAGAATAAATTTTGTTTCTTCTAGTTAAAGTAATTAAGAGCCCAGATTGCTAATATCATTTTCTACAGCTGTCAAACTTTCAATATTTCCAATATAATATGTGTGAAATGCATCCCATCGCAGTTGAAATTTGCATTTTGTTATTATTGTTCATGTTTGTTTTCTATTCTTTCATTACTTCTTATTTTACTTTAGCAGTTTTCTTTTATGAATTGTCATAAAAGAATTACTACTTAATAATAAGCCCTCTTTTCCACATTTATTTAGAATTTCTCTCTTAAGTGACATATAGTTTCTATACATAGGTAATCTTTTTCCAGTTTCTTTACTGTGTTCTAATTTCTTTGTGTTTTAAATAATGCCATACCTATATTGATAATGTAGTATTAGGAAATCATTGACGTCATATGCTGCATTAAGTGATCATTAATAGCTCATTAACCCAAAGCCACACACTCTTAAATACTAAACCATAATAAAAAGTCTTGCTATTGAAAAGACAAGTTGCTCTACCTTTTTATTCTTCTTCAAAATATTCTTGGCCATTTCTGGTCTTGGGCAACAAATGATTCTTGGTTTGTTGCAGCTACAGTGAATTTCCTTTCATCTTCCCTCTATTTTCTGTCAGTCCCTTAGAGTTCAAAGGTCTAAATTTAAACTCCTGATTGTCTAAGTTCAGTCCAAAGTGATGCTCTTGCTCTGCTTGTCAACTATCTTGAGACTCCTTTTCATGGGAAGATTAGTATTTCAAGTATCCACCGTTGGATGACCAAATTCAGTGGCTAAAAATACCAATCATTATATTGTCAGATGATGATTTGGACAGGGAGAGAAGAGCCAGGTGATTTTTATTGCTGTTCCACATGTTAGCAACTGAAGTCAGTGGTGGGAAGGACTGAAAACTGGTTCAGCTGGCATCATGGGTCAGTATGTCTCCACATGGTCTCTGCAGCTTGGTGGGGTCAGGATTCTTACTTAGAATGGTCATAGAGTAAACTCGTGCTCTTTCTTTCTTTCTTTCTTTCTTTCTTTCTTTCTTTCTTTCTTTCTTTCTTTCTTTCTTTCTTTCTTTCTTTCTTTCTTTCTTT
>NW_004567138.1:4757881-4778740 GCF_000260355.1 Condylura cristata
ATTTCTATAATGGAATATAAAAAATATTCCTTTTGTTCTGAATTTTTTTAAATTTGGTATTTGTCTACTTGACATTCCATCACATGGCTGATTATATTAATTGTTTTTTCTTATTTTCTGTAATCTTGATACTCTGGCATTTGTGCCGTTGCTTACAAGGAAGAGACTTCACTTTTCCAGGCAATCTATTAGTCAAATCTTGTTTCTTCTTCTTAAGTTGATTTTTCTTTTTTAATTTAATTTTTGGATAATATATGATTTTGGTCCTCAGGTGTGGCACCCTTAGTTCTTCGACCACCAGAGCACCCATAATCTATCACCATAGTCCCTTGTGCTTCCCCTCCTCCCCCGTTTTTATCCCTCTTTACCTTTTTCCCTTAGCCTCTCCTCTTGTAAGCCTCATATCTTTGGCCAGCTTTCAAGGTTTATCTTCTTCTTTAATCCTTGTTTGGTTTCTGTGCATTCCACATATAAGTGAAAACATCTGATATTTAACGTTTTCCTTCTGACTTATTTTGCTTAGCCTGATCCTTTCCGGCTCCATCCATGTTGCTGCAAATGGCATGAGTCTGTCCTTTTTGATCACAGTATAATACTCCACTGTGTATATGCACCACATTTTCTTGATACACTCAGCTATTTTGAGATATTTGGGTTGTTTCCATTGGCTATTGTAAATAGTGCTACAATAAACAATACAAATGCTAGAAAACTATGGAAGAGGCCACAAAAATGAGAGGGGAGAAATCACAGTAGATTCTCTTTTCCATATTCCCTATGGAACTTGTACAATAGCTAGTAAAAATCAAAATGCATTTACTCTAAACAATTCATTCCCAGTAACAAATTTAGGTTTACATTGGTTTAGTTTACTTAGTTTATTTTACTAAGGAAAAAATGAAAAAGTCTGTTCATTTATATATAAATTAAATGTTGTAGTATATGCCACTACCAGCCATGTACAAAGAAGTCTATTTTTCCCTAACTTTGACAACATTAGACATTAATCTTTCCAATTAAGAAAAATAATTATAAATATTTATATTCCATGTGATTTGTTTGTAAAAATTATTTTTTTTGCCATTTGTTATTCTTGTAGAAATTAAATGAGCATTTTATTTTAAAGGAAATTATGTTTATTGATTTGTTTGTGATCTTTTGACAGCTGTGGTATTTATAATTCTGAACCATTTGTCATATGTTACAGATATATTTCTCATCTTACCATTATGCTTTTTATTTCTTCCCTGATGTTTTGATATACATAAACATTGGAGGGTAGGTTTCCTTTTGGATTAGTGTTTTGGGGTTCTTTGGAATTTTTGTATTTACTAAGAGTGGAATCTCTGGATGATATGTCAGATCCATTTCTACTGTTTTGAGGAGACTTTTTGTAGCTTTTCATAGTGGCTATTAGTAAATTCTTAGAGAGAACAAAATGTTTCGATGGGGAGAATGTCTCTCATCTACAAACCAGCCAGTTCAAATATGGGTTATATTCCCCAACCACTTCGTTAGTAAACTTTCATATAACCGGCCAGTATCTCCTCTGCCCTAAATCATCCAGGGCCAGCCAGGTGCTAGGTAACTAGAGACTACCTATGTGCTCCAAAGTCTGCTGGAATTATACGCACTAGCCAGCCCTAAGGTGTTCACGTTGACTTACCTTGTTTTTCCCATGGGAATTTCTAAAGACTTAGGTCTAGCCTCTTATACTTGTCTCCACCTTATCACCAGAACCCTATGCTTCTCTGTGGTCCACATGACACACATGGTTAGTGAACCCCTTTCTGGCACTCCTGAGTAGATAGAATAGATTTCTCATTCTTATATCCAAGGGCTGGACTGGTGAATATTCCCATACCATATCCAGCATGGACATTTCTCTACTTTGCAAAATTTCAACACGTTTTTTAAATGATTGTAAATATGCTCATGTATATCCCTATTCCAGCTACTGATTAGTTTTGCATTCACACAACTGAATTAAATACTAGCTTTGGAAGATCCAGAACTTAATTTATATAGTGCGTTTTCAAAGTTAGTAAGACTTTCACAGTAGTTTATAAACCATGCCACTTTCTTAAAAATTTTATTTCTGATATTTTTATTCCAGTACTCTCCCTTCTCAAATAAACAAAAGGACAGAGAATGACATAGACAGCCTGGACTCTGGGATGTAGAAAATATATCACTGTGAATATGGTTGATGTGCAATGAAGGCAGTTAATTTCCGAAAGAGAAATGAAATAACAGGATAATATCAAAGCAGTGACCTAACATATTATAACTCAGTCTCTAATCTCACTGCAACATGTATTCTTTGTCAACTGTGACCATTAATGTTCATGTATGCAGGAAATATTTTAATCTGACTTCTGATTTAATTTTGAATCAAGCTTAGTGATTTTCAGTTTGTGATGAGGCCAAGTTCACTGGTGAGTGGACGCCTGCTGTGGAAAAGGGTTTTTATCATTTTCATTTGAACCAACCAAATGAAATGATATGGAAATTTTAATTGACTCTCAAATGAGTTGATATCCCACACCCAAATTGGATATAATTAAGGATGTGATGTTACATCAATAGCTGAAGTGGAAATTTTGAAAAAAGTGATGAACTAACAAATTGTGCGAAATGAAAGAAATCAACACAGGATGAATAGAGGATGTTCTTGTTGTCGTCGTGTTTCTAGAAACTGACCCCTCCTCCTTTACAACCAGAAAGTAGGGTGTTTCTTGTATCATTGATAATATAATTTAATGTTAGGCAATGAAAATAAATATATGTAAGATATATTAAGCACATGTCAATAAGAGCTAACGTGAAATTTTAGAATGCCCAAAAGACATTCATATTTTTTTTAATAAGTTCCCACTTCTATGGAAGACTTTAGGAATGTGTTTGTATGTGTGTGTGTTTCATTATTCATTAGTAGAACTAACATGCAGAGGTAGGGGGAAAATTTAGCAATTACTCAAACTTTTACAAAAAATTCTTCCTTTTGGCCCTCCCTGGTGGTGCAGTGGGTTAAAGCACAGCACTAAGAAGCTAAAGCCACTTTAGTTCAGACCCCCTCCCCTCCCGGGAGGTGACCACATGGTGTGGCAGACCTCTCCTGTCCTGCCCGCTGCTCCCCTCAGCAGTGTACTTCATCATCGGTCTGCCTATTCTGCTCCCCACGCGTTTTTGGTGAATTTTCTCACTGCCCCTGCACCTCTGGCCTGTACCCCAGTTCTGTATGCATAAATAAAAAAATTCTTCCATTTGTTTAAATACTGTAATAATTGTTTTTCTATGTCAGATAATCTATAAACTGTAGTCATCGTGGAATATTTTTCTACTATACATGAAGTTGCCGTTCTTGCAACATTTGTAGGATTGCAAATTGAATTTCTTTAAAAATTTTATATGTGTATAGGTTTGTTCTGTATTAAAAGTCAGAACTGAAGAAAAGAAAAATGCACATATATATTCCAAAAATCCATGTAAAATTCATGTGATTTTCCTCCTTAAATATCCAATTTAGACAATCTAAATCTGAGTCACTCAAGTTGTCTAGCCATTTATTATTTTATTAAGTATATTCTGCCAGAATGCTAATGAGCTAAGGAGGGAAATATATATGTATCACTCTTTGCAAATAAATGCATTAACCGGTTTTGTCTGAATATAATTATTTTCCTCACTAATCATTCCTATATTATATTTTTTCAAAACACTAAATATTGTCAAGAACGATGAATCTTATTCCATTACTAGCTAATTGATAGCTGGCCACTATTCATGGATACTGGAAGAAGACATCAACTTTGGTGTAGAAAGAAATAAAGGACTCATCAGTAATACTAGCCAGCTGTTTGCTCAGTTCCCCTTTGCCTCCTTGTCCCATGGTGAGAAAGCAAATGGGCCAAGATGGATATTCCATGTACCATGAACTATCTTTCTGGAAAGTAGTCTTGATTTGAGAACCTTGAATCTTTTTTATCATTGGCAGTGAATATGCCTCTACTTTGCTTTGGAAGAACTATATCATACTGTTTACCCTGGAGGTATACATGATATCCAAGGTTGCTTGCTCTAAAATACACTTTAAAAGATAGTCTAGAACAAAGACTGCATGTACTTCTGCTCACAAGATATGCATTATTTCCCAACAAATACATGACGATTTCTCCTAGAAATGGACTTTCAGAAAAATGAAGCAAATACTTGTAATTATTAGAAACAATTTCTAGTATTCTTAAGTTTGTTGGCAGTGAAGAGTGTTGATTATATATCATGGGTGCTCCATGCTTACCATGAATGATTTTTTGTGAGCATTCTTGTGCTCAACATTTAAAAGTAGTGAAGAAATGTGGTAGGCATGTGTGATTCTAAGGTGCTTGCTAACGACCCTCATCTTGTATAACCCTCTCGTGCTGAGTGCAAATAGGACCTTTGAGTATGATGGACTATTATGCCTATGATTTTGCTATGTTGCATGTACACCTGGGCTGGTCATGAGATTATCTTGTGATCCTTTAAAACCATAAAGTTTCTCTGACATATCTTAAAGGAAGAAATAAGACACAAGAGTACCAACTTGTCTAGAAGGTAGTAAACATTTATCATCTGAACTGCCTTTGGGTCATGTTACAAGGAACTCTAACATGGCCTCTAGCCGCTGAGAACAGCTCTGGATAGCCAGTAAGGAATGGGGACCTTGGTCTTATAATTAGGAAGAAATTGAATTCTGCAGTTAGTCATAAAAAATGGGAGAAAGACTGTGAACATTTCATAAGGATGCTGCTTAGATTTGAACCTTGAAGGAAACTGATTGGAGCTCCCAGTTGCACCCTGTCAGCTTTTCCATCCACAGAACTCTGAGCTAGTGCATGGAAATGTTTTAAGCCACTCAGTCGTTGGTAATTTGTAGTATAGCAATAAAAGAACTAATACAAGGGAGAAGCAAGTTAGAGAATTCCTTGTTAATGCCATTAATTCTAATTTGCTGCTGCTTCACTGATTGACTATTTTACTACAATCCTTTTTATAAAATCCATTTTTGATTCTATGTATGTAACAAATTATTGACCAACTCAAAAAGAATTTCCCACTTATTGAACTTCTATTATATCTTAAGAACTTATATTAGACTTTTGAAATATGACCTCATTTAAACCTCACAAAAATCTTGAAAGGGTAAAGTCCTTATATTTAAGAAAAGTAACTGAAATTTTGAGGGTTAAATAACTTAATCGGAATAAAAAAATAATGGATTATGGATTATGTTACGAGCTGCAGACTATTGTCTCTTAATACTGAACAAAAATCGGTATGGACTGCATTCCTTATAATTACCAATATTTAGTAGTATTCAAATTCAAAGTTTCAGGAGATTATAGTTCCTGCCCTCTTGAAGTGGTTGTGACTGTCTCCGCAGTATGAACAATAAAATGTGGGTGAAAATGGCATAGATCACTTCTGGGCAAACTGCCCAATTATCAGATCTTGACTGTAATCTGCTCTTTTCCCACCAGAACAATGCTGAAAGATAAGGCTTAAAAGGGAACACACTTAGTTCTTGTGACTTTCGTAAGCAGACCTTGTCACAATGGACATAAGCAAGAAGTACCCATTGTTGTGTTAAGTCACTGAGATTGTTGTGTTGTTACTGCAGCATAACCTAGCCTTTCCTGACTAATGCAGTCAGCTGAATCAAAGTTATAACCAACAGTGTTTGCAGTTTTTGTTAATGATTGCACACTTATCCATCTTTTACAATGTGCTTTACTATCATGATATTGCAGGTTTCCAAATGCTTGGTATTTTACCAGGCCTCTGGCCCTTTGAACTCCATCATCCCTCTGTTCAAAACTGGAGGGCACAGCAAAGAGTTCATCAACCATCCCATGCAGGTTAAGTGTGGCTTGTGGATTCAGGCCACTCAAGACTATCTGGAAACATCTGCTTACTTGACCTCTTTTTGCCCCTACATTCTTATCTATCAAATGGGGTGATAATAGCTATTATGAGAATGCTCTGGATGTTACATGAAAAGAAAAAAAAGAAAACATTGAGTATGGAAGTGTTATTTTTAGTATTATTATTGAGACTCCACTCACATACCTTCTCTTCCAGGATGCTTTCTGGATTCTTCCAGGTGGTCCTTTACTGTGCTGTTGTAACAAACTGTGAAGACATTATAAAACAAATAACAAATTCTTGGGTGTCTCTTCTTATGTCAGCTTTTGAAAAATATCCACTGGAAGGAAAATATCATTGTATTCCTAGCACCTAGTAGTCAATAAATATTTTCTGAGTGGATAAAAGTCAATAGCTGTGGGCCTTAGCAAGTAATTATGAAGGAAATAATTATGAGCTTCAAGTAAAATTAATCTTATAAATGATAATCACATAAATTAATCTTGTTACAAAAATGTTCATTTAACTAACTTGCTTGATTGAAGCTTCATTTTTCTACAGTTATGTTAAATGGGATGTAATTTTCAAAAGTTGAGATCATTTTTGATTTTCAGAAATTGCTGAAAGCAAAAAGTTTATTTTACAAATAATTTGAAATATAGCTAATCATTTTGGCATTAGCAACCTGGATTATGCTTTGAGAGGTACTCAAAGCGCCACAGTTAGTGATGAATATCAAGAGTTAACACTGCTGTTTGTGAACCTCCCCATAGTCTGTAAATAAGAAATAAGGCTTACACATATCATTTTAAAAAAAAATTATTTATTTATGCATACAGAATTGGGGTACAGGCCAGAGATGCAAGGGCAGTGGGAAGATTCACCAGAGCCAGAGTGGGGAGCAGAACAGGCCGACTGACAAAGTACACTGCTGAGAGGAACAGCAGGCGGGTCATGCCACACCATGTGGTCACCTCCTGGGCTGGGATCGAACTCTTGCTGAAGTGGCTTTAGCTTTTTAGTGCTGCGCCACCAGGGATACAAAGATGACAGCTTTGTCTACATACAATTTGCAGTTAAAGACTGATTTAGAAATTTGCTAAAACTGGTCCCTTTAGCTTAGTGAGAAAGAGAATCCCCACCCTTTTGGTTTTGATAAATTTGTAATTTCTTAAAAGAAAGCATCTGAAATTTTTGTTGTTGGTGATGATGTCTGGTTCCAAAGTTGGATATTACCTATGTAGTCAACTTAAACTAATTTTTTTCCACAATAATTTTCCAAGTTAAACATTTTTAGCATGAATTTGACCCTGGATATTAAACTTAATCAGGCTAACGTGTGGTGACTTTTTTCGGTAATGCTATTTTGAATTTCTGCTCCATCATTGCAGAGTTATCTTTCCTATTGTCTGGTTCTGCATATGGATACTCTGTTCTCTATGGCAGAGAGGTCTCTTTTCAATCAGGAGCTGCTACTAGAAGAAAGGAAAGCTCATTTTCTCATGTTTGAACAAAATGAAGGTTCTTAGTGAAGATAATTAGGTCTTAATATGCTGGTAAAAAAAAAAAGACATGATAGCAGTGAATAGAATGACACAGAGAGAGAAGAGAGAGGAGAGAAAGAGAAAGAGATTCATATGATGTAACTTGTACTGATCAAAAGGTGACAAGGAATTGGTACCATGTAATGTGAGTACTTAAAAAACAAACTGCATTTCAGCTGCACCTAATGAAAATCATTCATGTTAAGTGGACACAATATTTGAAATTAACACAATGTCTGAGTATGAAAGCCAAAGGTTAGTTACTTGCCTAAAATCATTATCCGCTGGAACCTAACTGCTTTCTATTTATTTATTTTCAATGATTAAATTGTACTTTTAATTTCATTTTCAGAATCTTGTGCCATTTCGTTGAAGTACACCAAAGTCAAGGAAAGCATTAAGTATAGTTATTAATACATTGGCGGAGGATGATTTAGCTGTGCTAACAGTAGAGCTCCTGGAAAACACCTCTCTTAAGTCCTACTTGCTTCCAACTATAGAGCCACTGACCAGAATCACTTCTCCTTTCAAGTAAATGAAGACCAAATTCCATAAGTTGTCAGGAAAAGGGATAGACACACATGTTTGTGTTGTGAGGCATATTTCACAGTATACAAGCAAAGAGATGAACCTACCGCCTCAAATTATTGGGGCTTAGGGTGGAGGGTGTGGTTTGGTGAGGGGTGGAGGGTGTGGTTTGGTGACATATTTGAAGAGTTAGGAACCTGTATCTATAAATCATGTAGTGCTGTAAACCATTATCATGCAAGAAAAAAATAATAAACAAAATAAGTTTCCCTTCAGTCCCATAAACAGTCATTCCTTCCAAGAATTAAGTCCAGACATGACATTCTGGGTATGTGACAAGGAGGCGTGGCTGGTCACAGCCTTGTTTTACCTGCTCCCGTGGTAAAGCAAGTCTCTTTAAATTTACCTCTTCCACTGTCCTTCTTGTTGAGAGGAGATTGGTCAATGAAAAATAGCTCTGTTTTCTTTCTCTAAAGTTTTTTTTATTTATGTATACAGAAGTGGGGTACATGCCAGAGTTGCAGGGGCAGTGAGAGGATTCATCAGAGACAGAGTGGGGAGCAGAACAGGCTGACTGACAAAGTACACTGCTGAGGGGAGCAGCGGGTGGGTCAGGAGAGGTCTGACATGCCATGTGGGTCACCTTCAGGACAGGGATTGAACTCATGCTGCAGTGGCTTTAGCTTCTTAGTGCTATGTTTTAACCTGCTGCGCCACCGGGGGGGGGCCTTTTGCTTTTCTTTTTTCCCTTTTTCCCATTTTGTACCTTTGCTTTTTGCTCCAACTAACTGTTATCTTCCCCTTCTCCATTGCGTTGCTTTGGCCTGGTTTTATGCTCCAACAGCTTTGAAAGTCTTTCAATGAATCGCATTAATTTGTCCCTTTTCAAAATATCCCTATGGCTAAATAATCAGGGGGCTTTTACAGTCTTGTAGCCAAAAGAGATTGCAAATTCAGCAAGGTGGGAAACCACTGTACTTGTTTCAGTGGTGAGGAGAGGGTGCTAGTGTTTGGAAGGGATAGCACAATTTTCTACACTACTGCAGGCTGATTAGAAGGGTTGGGGCTGAGTTGGGAGCTGTTTTCCTGGACTTTTGAACCTTGCATGTGGTTGGACAGAGATTTAATATCTACTCCTAGGCAAAGATATGAAGACCCTGATTAGTGATATTTTGGTAAATGTAGGGTTGGGGACATGGCCATGGTGCTTCAAACTCCCTTAGAGTTTCTCTTTCCACCTCTCCGACACCATTAATATATATTTGCAGATTTGACAATGCTATGGGAAAGGAATGTTGACATTTGACAGGAAGGCTCAACTTCTACAGTAGTTCTTATGAAATAAAGGAAAAACTTAAAAATAAGTCTCATTCATCCTGAAAATTATAATAGTTTAATGTGTTACTTTTCTTTTCTAAGGTATCTAAGTAACTAGAAAATTTAGAGCAAATCTTTCAATCTATGGAAAAAAAAATCACATCTCCTCTCTCCTTCATGATAAATATGTAATGAATCTACCAGTGTATGTCTCTGACTTGTGTGTTCTCTTGGGACTTATGTGCAATTTAAAATATATGCAAGGAAAAGCAACTTTTCATTTCTAAACTTTTATGCGGTTAAGTTTCCACAAAATGTTTTCCTAATTCTTATGTCTAACATCTGTTATTAAAACAGCTTGAAGGAACAAAACAGGTATATACAGAAAACAAATTTAATATGCCATATGTGTTTAACATTTACAGTTTGAACATTGTGCAGAGATAATTCTGGGACTGATGAAATGGTAGGTTGGGACTAGTCATATTGTGGTCTTTGTTTGGTTCATAAGCATCACTGGTTTTTTAATTTTTGTAACCTCAATGCCATTTTTGATTTCCCTGATTTTTGTTCTCTGAGGTGTTCTAGTTCACTTCATTGTTTTGACTTTGCTCTTTTTTTAGTCTTTTCTTTTCCCATTTTCTTTCCCTTTTCATTTTCCAATTTCACTTTTCCCTGTTCTTTCAGTTACCCTTCTCCTTTGTTATAGCTTAAAGGAAGAAAAAAATGTCCACCAGAGGGCAGTCTGAACACACTCACGCACACACACACACACACACACACACACACACACACAACACACACACACACACACACACTTCTTTCTTCTTTTACAACTCCCTTCCTGGCGGAATGTGGTGCTTTGGAGAGTAGGTGGTAAAAGAAACCTTTCATTTATAAACTCCTTTCATTATTGCTGATGTGTGGGCATGTAGCCTCCAGGATTTGATTTGTGAAGTCTTGAAAGGCGTTCCCTAGATTTGTATGAAGAGTATATAGACCCTCACTCTGACAGCCTGAAGGAAACAATAAAATTACTTGGGCTTGTCTCTGAAGCTACGGTGAACATGAAAATTTGGGCCTTGAGATTGTGCATGGAGGGGAGAAAAAAAGTCCACAAATTCCTCCCTGAGATCTCTGTGAGTGTGCGACTCCAGAAAGCGAGACGTTCACATTTTCATTTTTAAAAAAAAATCTGTAAGGCACAAGTCTTTATTTTTATACATTTAATCATGAACATACATCAAAGACGTTCATATAACCTTGCATGGCTCTGCGTGATGATGCTAATGCGGAGCGGACAGTACCCAGGGAGGTCAACGCAGGTTAATGAAAACGTGGGCTTCTGGGAAGCTGCTCAGTGGTGTACTTGAAAGTGATTCACAGCATCACACAAGACGGGTTCTACTCCTCGAGTCTGGTCCTGTATTTGCTCTCAGGGAAACTACTGCCTACTTCTCTACCTCTGTTTTCTCCTCTATATGTAAACACATTTTTTTCTTTTTTTAAGATTTATTTATTTGTACATACAGAACTGGGGTAGAGGCCCGGGGTTCAAGGGTGGCGAGAGGTCTCACCAGAGACAGAGCGGGGAGCAGAACAGGCAGATGGACGAAGTACACTGCTGAGGGGAGCAGCAGGCAGGTCAGGAGAGGTCTGCTGAGCCGTGTGGTCAATTCCGGGGCAGGCGGGAATGGAACTCATGCGGAAGTGGCTTTAGCTTCTCAGTGCTGTGCTTTAACCCGCTGCACCACCAGGGAGGGCCGTAAACACATTTTTTAACGTGGTCTTTGCAAACGTTCTGTGTGTTTCTTATATAAATTAAAAGTCAGTGTCAAAGGAGAAAGGGCTTGAACTTCTGCTCTTCCTCACCTCCCAGGACCTGAACTGACTTTTCTCATCTGAAAGGGTCACTGAAACTCCCTCAGAAGCTTGGGCGAAGAAAAGGGATATTCCACATAAGAACATGGCAAGTTTTAATTAAAAAATATTATTATTATTTTTGTTTTCTCATTGTTCATTTTTGTACAATATTTGATTTCTCCCTCCAGATGTAATGCCCATAAACCTCCCCAAATGGGGGCTGCATGAATACTGAATAAAGAAGGATGCTTAGACAACAGTTTAATGCTGCAATGCTGGGTGTAGAAAAGAGAAGAAAGTTTCATGTAGCCTGTCAGTTTCTAAGACCTGAGCTTGCCTGTGTTGACAAGGACAGAGATGAAGTCGTGTGGTTCAATGAGCTTCCACATTTATTGGCTGTACGTTAGGAGCTAGACTGAAACTGTTACTGAATTTTACTTAAGCTTCTACTTCTCATTGTCTTATTTTATATATGGGCTCCTGGAGTCACCAGGAGAAAGATGTGATTGGAGAAACCTGCAAATAAACCTTTCTTGAAATAGTATGGGCCTCCTTGGGGGTGTGGGAGTGGGTGAGAAAAGGACATTTCTAAATATTGTTGCACTTAGAAGAGGCAGGTTGTGACTAACAGGCTTTCTGTTGTGATCAGAACTAAACTGATTGGAAGTTCTCAATGAACTAAATTGATTGGAAGTTCTCAGTGAACTTGATGTGAGGATTTAGAACTCATTAGTTTTGGAATACTAGGCTATCAAGTCAGTATCAGTGGATATTCTAATGTTCGGCTGAAATAAAGTACTTGGAGAACTACGAATTTCAAGTGACTTTTCAGTTGAATGTGATAGTCGCCTACTGCTTTTTGCAAGAATTTCAATGGACACATAATTTCTGCCTTAAAAAGGATCCTGAGGCCCTCCCTGGTGGCGCAGCGGGTTAAAGCACAGCACTGAGAATCTGAAGCCACTTCCGCATGAGTTCGATTCCCGCCTGCCGCCTGCCCCGGAGGAGACCACATGGCGAGCCAGACCTCTCCTGACCCGCCTGCTGCTCCCCTCAGCAGTGTACTTCGTCAATCTGCCTGTTCTGCTCCCCACTCTGTCTCTGGTGAAGCCTCTCACCGCCCCTGAGCCTCTGGCCTGTACCCCAGTTCTGTATGAATAAATAAATAAATCTTAAAAAAAAAAAAAAAAAAAGGATCCTGAAAAGACTTGATCTTTCCATGGTACAGAATGCATCTTTTCTATGCCTTGCTTACCTTAGGAGTATCTGGATTGGTCAGTTTTCTGGGATGTGAATCCTGTAGGAAAATTGAGAAGCTGAGGCTCTCCAAGTGAAGATGTATTTTCAATTTGGTTTTGATTTGGGTTAAAAACAACAACAGGGACCCTCCCTGGTGGCACAGTGGGTTAAAGCACAGCACTGAGAAGCTGAAGTCACTTCCCAATGAGTTTGATCCCCGCCTGCCCCGGAGGTGACCCACATGGTGTGGCAGACCTCTCCTGACCCGCCTGCTGCTCCCCTCAGCAGTGTACTTCGTCAATCTGCCTGTTCTGCTCCCTGCTCTGTCTCTGGTGTTAAGTTTCAGCACTATCTTTGCTACAGCCTGAATTTGATCTAGCCAGGAACTGACCCACATGACACAGCAGACCCCTCCTGTCTAACCTGCTGCTCCCCGTTTAGCAGTGTATTTAAGTAGAGCCGTTTGTTTTGTACCCCATTCTGTCTCTAGTGAATCCTCTCACCCCACCATCTCTGGCCCACACCCCAGTTCTTCTACACACACACACACACACACACACACACAGAGAGAGAGAAACAAACAACTTGCTAAACAGACTGAGCTCAGAATTTTAAAAGTGAATTTTTAATTTGAGCATCACACTCAACATGTTGATTCCAGTAGAAAATAAATATTAATGTCATGAAATCTTAAAACTAGAGGGAACCAAGATTTTAAGGTTGGTTTCCACATCTTGCAGATGGGAAACTGAAGTCCACATATATTAAAACACACTTTCATAATGATAGTGAAAATGTATAACATTTGGTTCTAACTATTTTTTTTAAAGATAAATTAAGAGTTAGGATAGCCCACATATTTTGGGATATAACTACACAGGTACTCAACTACTTCAAATACTAGGTTTCTAAGACTTATAAGGCTGTTTTCTTTACTCGATATAAATAAAGACAACTTTATGTAGTTTCTTAGGGTAAGAGGTGGCGTAACTTTTTACAATGAATTTTTTTTAAGACTTATTTATTCATCATGCAGAACTGGGGTACAGGCCAGAGGTGCAGGAGCGGTGAGAGACTGCATCAGAGACAGAGTGGGTAGCAGAACAGGCAGACTGATGAAGTACACTGCTGAGGGGAGCAGTGGGTGGGTCAGGAGGTCTGCTGCACCATATGGGTCACCTCTGGGGTGGGGATTTCTTGCTGAAATGGCTTTAGCTTCTTAGTGCTGCGTTTTAACCCCCTGTGCTACCAGATAGGGCCCCTATAGTGAATTTTTTACAAAGATTTCTTTATTTATGCAGAGAATTGGGGTACAGCCTAGTTGCAGGGTCAGTGAGAGGATTCACCAGAGAGAGAGTGGGGAGCAGAACAGGCAGATCGATGAAGCACACTGCTGAGGGGAGCCGTGGGTGATAGGAGAGGTCTGCTGGACCATGTGGGTCACTTCTCTGGCAGTGGATCCAACTTGTACTGAAAGCAGCTGTGGCTAGTTCGTAGTGCTGCAATTTAACCCCTTGCGACACCAGAGAGGGCCCTACAATGAATTCTATAAATGTAATTACACTAATGAATTTCACTAACCAAAACAAATTATTTCAGTTAAAGTGATTAAATAAAAATAATAGTGCTAATGAATGGAAAATTTCATACTAATGTAATGACTTAGGTGATCATAAGTAAGATTTCCTTTGTTTTTTATTTAGATATCATTGACATAGAACAGTGTATTAGCTTCAGGTGTACACATCATGATTCAATATTTGTATATATTATGAATAATCATCACAAATGTCTAGTTCACATCTGTCACCAATTTTTTTCTTGTGGTGAAAATTTTAAGATATACTCTATTCGCAGTTTTTACGTATAGAAACAGCATTTTTGTTATATTTATTATTTTTTTAATTGAGGAGACATTGGATTACAATGCTGTTTGTTATTTAGTGGTGTAAGACCTCCTCCTTCAGGTGTTGTTACCATGACACACCCACCACTCAGACACCCATAATCCTCCACCATAGATGATTGCATTTCTTTCTTACTTAGCTCTCTCCCCTTCCCAGCCTTCTCTCTAGCTTTAGTTCTTCAGTCATATTCTAGGTTTTGATGATGGTTTGTCTTTATCTATCCCTTTGCTTTTGTTTCTTCACATTCCACATATAAGAGATACCATCTGGTATTTGTCTTTCTGCTTCTGATTTACTTTAATTAGCACAGTCACCTCTAGTTCCCTCTATGTTGTTGCAAAAGTTTATCTTTTTAACGACTGAATAGTATTCCATGTTCATATATACCAGATCTTCTCATCACACACAGCATTATTAACTGTAACATTTTATTTACTTTAAAAGGCAAGAACTAAATTTATTTTAGTCATCCCATCTACAATTTGGGAATCAACCTCTACCTCTACAAATGTGGATCTCAAAGTATATTTCTCTTCCATTAGCAGCATCAGCAACAATTTATACTTCTTAGAAATGCAAATTCTATTGTGCCATCCCAACCCCAGATCTGTTAAGACATATACTTAAAGGGGACAAGTGTGAGACCATCCACTTGTGTTTTCACACAATCCTTCAAGTGACATAGCTCAAAAAATCTGAGAATGACTATGGTGGCTAAAAATTTGAACTCTTTTCTGAGAAATACACACACACACACACACAGTGCAATTTTGCAAAAGCTTCAACAATTTTTCTTTATAAGAAAGAAGTATGAAAAGTATGAAGACTTCTCTTTTTCAGATTTTTTTCATCCCTCTTATTTCTTTAGTTGTGGATTGCAAGATTGCTTACTTATAGGTTTTTTTCCTTTGAAGTACTGTGTGGCCATGATCACATATTTATCATGTCTCTTTCTTAACTGCATCTCCCTTGACTTTCCCACCAGAAACTGGCATTTCTCCTTGTTACTCTCTGAGGGCTCTTCTATTGTGTGTACAGCCCTGAACAAGTCAAGACCACATTATACATTGTACCACCAAGTCCTGCAAAACCTTTGCCTAGGGTCCAGTGTCATTACGCTCTGTTACTGGAATGTTCTACCTTTCTTCCAATTAATGATGTGAAATATAAAAAAGCCTTACTTGAGTTTCTTGAAAGTGGCAAGAATGAAGCACTGAAGGAAGAGTCAAGGGACTGGGGCTAATTAAAATGCAGCAGGGCACAGAAGAAAAGATAACTGCAGCTCGCGATGCCACGTCTCTGGTAATCAGCAGTCCCCAATTTCCCCACACTAATTGACAGAAGGTGCAGTGTTCCTGAGTGCACACACAGTACACGCTAATGGAGTCAGTACAGGCTGCTCTTCCTGCCCGGCTTGTCTCATTATCGACCTTGAACTGGTAAAGGTCAGAGGACGACGCCGCTTTCATCAACATGACAGGTGTCTGAGGAGCTTCTCTCTGTCATCTAATAATTTGGCAGTTGTCTCATCCTGTACATGAATTAGTGATCTGATGCTTGAGGTATGATGGATAAAAAGAAGAATGTCACCTCTAGGTGGGAGATGTAGTTCTGAGCATCTGTGTTAGTTCCATCACTGACTCAGACTGGGAGATGTGTGTGTTGTCGGGGTGCTTTTATTTTCCCCAGAGAAAGAATGCATCTGTATGCAGTCATTACATCAAAAGAGTATTTTCATAGAAAAATGTTATCCTATATATATATATAAATTCACCAAGGTATTAACATTCACAAGTCAATTTTTCTCTACCAAGTAGACATTGACATCTGACACTTTTCCAGTGTGGGCATAATGATAATGATAATGAATGTTCTTTGAGAAAACTTAAAATCAATTAGTAATATCTCCTGAGCATCCCACACGTGCTGGAAACAATTACAGGCTATGTGGGGGATGCAGAAGAGACAGAAGATGGTACAGTGCAGCATACATATGATGTATACCAAGATATGCTAAGTATAAACATATTGCAAAATGAAGAATGCATTCAGAGACACATATGTGAACGCTTCTATTTATGTAAAGGGGGCAGTGAAACTAGCCTCCTCACTTGGCAAAGATCTGAGGACAATTTTAAGCAGCATAAAAACAGAATACATTCTTGTGGATGAGCTGCAGACCAGAAGGGTCGCTGGCAAGGGTGAATGAATGAGGAAGAAACTCTTAACTGGGGAAAGAATTGTGGGCTGTTGCATTTGATGCACTTTTTCAAGGTGAGAGAGATAGGGAAGAAGAAAAGGAGGATACTTTCTTTAAAGGAAACATGCTGCTAATGTGAGGAAAAGAATATTTTTGAACATTCTCCTCATTGTTGAGGATTCTTTCCTCCCTTGTCCAAGTGTGAAATTCCAAGCTAATCTCAAATTTCACTGTGGAAATAATCCCTGTGGACGAACAAAGTTGACTGCTTCTTTTCTATAGCTTCTCTATTTAGTATCAATTGTATTGTGGGTTGTAATGATTATTCCACATCCATCTACATGTGTGAGATACTTTGGTAGGTAATAGTATAGTGCATGGTGGTAAGATTACAGAGTCTGGTAAGATTTGGAATTAGGTTTCTTTCTTTTTCTTTTTTTTTTTTTTACAATTTATTTATTTAAGCATACAGAACTGGGGTACAAGCCAGAGGTGCAGGGGCGGTGAGAGGATTCACTAGAGATAGATAACTGGGAGCAGAACATACAGATAGACGAAGTACTCTGCTGAGGGGAGCAGTAGGCAGACAGGAGAGGTCTGCCGCGCCATGTGGGTCAGCTCCCTGACCGGGATCAAACTCATGCTGTAGCAGCTGCAGCCAGCTTTGAGGACTGTGCCTTAACTCGGTGCATTACCAGGGAGGGCCCGGAATCAGATTTCTTAGAGTAGAAAATCGATCTTTATGATTTTGCTAAAAGTTACCCTTAGGTAATTTATTTCAACTCTACAAGCTTCAGTTTCCTCATCTGTAAAATGGCAATAATGGCATCCAATTCATGGGGAGGGTGAGGATTATGGAGTTGTATTCAGCTGTCCGATAAATGCCAATTGTACTATTACCCTCTATTTTCTTCCAATTAGAATATTTACATTCCTGGAGGATAAATTCTGTGAACTCCTTTCTATAATCTCATTACTTAATACTTAAAAGGATGCTTGCCCAAAGCATGTTGAATTAAACCAACTGTCATATGAACTGATTGTATGATTCAAATTGATTCCAAAATATTTCATGGATGTAGAAGAGTTTATTCCAGTGTTATTTCTTGTTTCTCTTATATTTCCTTGACTAGGTGCATGACTGAGGGAGTTTTGTGGGCATATACAGTGCTGAGTCAAAATTATGCTAAAGATATGTTTCTTAAAAAAAATACTGATATTGAATTTGTAAGACCAAAGTAGGATCTTTTTACCTTAAAGAGTCCTATTATTATGTTTAAAAATATATCTTTGTTGTTATTGTAAATATATAGACTTTTAATGACATGGTATAGAAATATGAGTATTATTTTATAAACATAGTCATCACATAGAAACTATACACTTCCTCCATCACTTCTTGTATGCTTGGGACATTTCTGATTATTTCTCCTATTTTGAAATAATCTTCATGGCTTGCATAACAGTCTTTTTAATATTTTTTTAATTGGTAAAATATGCTTGCTATAGACTAAATATTTGTGGCGTCCCATTCATATATTAAAATCCAATGTAGTGGTATTTGGAGGTGGGCCTTTAGGTGGTGATTAGGTTTTCAGGGTAGAACTGTTATGAATGAGATCACTTGCCTTATGAAGCATCCCCAGGGAGCTTCCCCACCCTTCCCATCATGTAAGGACACAGTGAGAAGATGGTCATCCATAGTTGTTACTACTTTTTAAAAAAAATTTTTTTAAACTTATTTATGTATACAGACTAGGTAGAGGTCAGAGATTGACGGGTGGTGAGAGGATTCACCCAGACAGAGTGGGGAGCAGAACAGGCTGACTGATGAAGTACACTGCTGAGGGGAGCAGCAGGCGGGACAGGAGAGGTCTGCCTCGCCATGTGGATCGTCTCCGGGATGGGGATCGAACTCATGCAGAAGTGGCTTTAGTTTCTTAGTGTTGTGCTTTAACCTGCTGCGTCACCATAAAGGGCCCAGTTGTTACTAATTTTTAAGTGTCCCTCCAGTAGAGGTGCAGAACTTCTTCTTTTCCAACAGATGGTACTGTTTTTTCCTCTTTTTCAGCCTTTCTTTGGCTTTATATGGTACTGGGTGTTTCTGAGCTCTAACAACTTATATGTTGAGAACTGATTTGTAGCTGCTGATTTAGGGAGTAGAGCAGGGCTTGGAGAGGTCCAGTCATGGGTCAAAGATGGTGGGTAGAGCTGGTTTGTGGTATTCCTCCTCCGTGTGTTTCAGACCAAATCTCTGCAGTGTGCGTGCTGTGAGCATGTTCACAAAACCCCACCGGTTTCAAGGGGTGGGGACAGCCTTCTTTGCTTTGAACCTTCTCCTTCCACCTCTGGTAGCCTCAATTCTACAGTCAGGGTTTTTAAAAAAATATTTATTTATTTATGCATACAGAACTAGGTACAGACCAGAGGTGTGTCTCTGTGTGTATGTGTAAGACAATTCACCAATCAGAGTGGGGAGCAGAACAGGTAGATGTACTGAAATACACTGCTGAGGGGAGCAGCGGGCGAGTCAAGAGAGGTCTGCCACACCATGTGAGTCACTTCCCTGGATGGAGATCGAACTTGTGCTGCAGTGGCTATAATATCTTCATAGGCCTGTGCTTTAACCCCTTGCACCACCAGGGAAGACCCTACAGTCAAATTTTTAGTTTTTTTGGGGGAGGTTTGGTTTTGTCTGACCCTTTGTTTTGTTATTCTACATTGCCTATGAACAAAAGCATCTGGTATTTATTGTTTTCCTCCAGACTTATTATTTTATTTAGCATAATCCCCTCCAGTTTCATCCATATTGTTTCAAGTGGCAAGAGTTTATCTTTGTTAGTAGTAGCATAGTCCATTATGATTATATACCACACCTTCTTCTTCTACTCTTCTCTCTTTAGGCACCTAGGGTGTTTCCATAATTGGCTTTTGTAAATAGAGCCACGATGAACACAAGAGAACATATACCTTTTCAAATTAATGCTTTTGTATTTTAAGACAGAGTTAAATTCTTGGTGTTTTAGAATACATGTGCAGAAGAGCAGAGGCTTCATAGTTGGGCTCATTAATTTTTTTACTGCATTATAATATTTATTTTAAAAATCTATGCAATTGCCTACTGTCTGCATATTAAGCTTATACCTGTTAGATACTCATGTAAAAAGAAAGAAGCATGGAAGAAGTTGGTTGTTTTGGAATGGCATGGTTCTGGGTAGTTTGTTCTATTTTTTGAAACTTTTGTATGGGTGAACTTTCTTCCTGTAATTTAAAGGACTTTAACTTTTTTTTTTAAAGAAGACATTATCTGCTTGTTTTCATTTGTGTAAAGGGCAGTGCACACACAGACAAAACCTCCATCTGACTTCAGTGATCTTTCTAGCATGAAGGAGGGTGCATCAGGCTTGCAGGGATTTTTTTTCAGACCTGCAGCCCTTCACGGCCATCGGCAGCCTGTTGGCAGGGCTGGGTAGAAATCTCTTCGGTCCAGAGCAAGGAAGGAAGATTTTATTATCTCCAGCTTCTGCAAGGAGCTGCAGTTATTTCTCAAGGTCAGGTCAGGGAGCATCCTGAGGATGAGTAATAACAGTCTTCTGAGGGCTTTCCATCTTGGCAACAGTTTATAACCATGTAAAGCTGATAATAAAATAATTCCAAAATAAATAAACAGTGGGTACATAAGTGCCCTTAGAGATCAGTCAACCTAAGCATGTGAGCTGCCAGTGTGAGGAGCAGATAAAACTTTTTCCTTCAAATGTCCTAATGCATTAAGGAGGAGGCAAGCTGCATCTCAGGGTTTAGGAAAGTAGAAAGAAAAACAAAGAGACTTTCACATGAGGGATGAGTTCAGCTCCCAACTATTTTGCAACTATAGCCTGTAATGAACTCCATTGATTCAACAGGTGTTTGTTGAGTCCCTACTACGTGTTAAGTATGGTTTTCAAGGCTGAAGATCCACCTGTCAGCAGTGATTACAAAACTCCATGCTTTTGTAGCATAAATCAAGTGCTTTTTATTGAACATAAAATCGAATAGGTAGCTCGTTAAATAGTAGTAAGGATGAAGGAGAAAATTAAAGCAGGAAATAGGTTAAAATGTTGTTTTGAGACTACAGACCGGCTCTACCCAAGATTCTTAGAGCTGGTCCCCTAATGTGAAGGTTGCATGTAAGGTGCTAACAGAACAATGGGATGAGAGAAAGTAAAAAGCATTGAGTATAGGTGAATTTATTTATTTATTTATTTATTTATTTTTATTTTTAAGAAAGAACCTCAGTGGTAACTATAAAAGAGAAGGGAAATTTCTGGTTTCCATTTAGGATGTAGAAAGCTGCAAAGAGATCATTTTTTTTGGG
>NW_004567138.1:4780095-4856505 GCF_000260355.1 Condylura cristata
AAAAAGACTCCATTTAAAATATTTACTGAATTCTAGAGATCCAGCATGAACGTGTAGAAACACTAGCATCCTCTTTGTGAAACTGGCCAGGTACTCATGAGACAGACAGGCATGTTCCCTTTCAGTGTAGTACCTCAGGGAGAGGGAAGAGAGGAGAGAAGAGACAAAAATAAATAAATAAATAATAAATAAATGAATGAATGAATGAATGAATAAATGAATAAAAAAGTAAATAAATAAGAAGTCCTTCCTTGGTCTCTTCTTGTCTCTTCCACAGATCAAAAGCCATAAGCTTCCAGGTTAGGACATCACCCTTATGGTTGTCAAGCAGTGGAAACTCGGAAAAGTGAACAATAACAACCATTCTATCTCTGAGTCGGGATAGGAAATGTCCCTTGACCAGACCTATAGATTCCTTCAGCTACTGGAGGACAGGCAGGAACATTAAGAAGTCCCCACTTCTGAGATGCAATGATAGCATCTTCGAAAGACAGAAACTGAATCTGGACCGTAGAGCAGGTCTTTTTTGAGCTCACTGGTTGGCAAGCTCAGCATCCCAAGTAACAGAGAGCTGCTGCTGGGGTGGAGGCCTGTGCATATGGAGAAACCCTCTCCAGGGTGGGGGAAGGAAGGCCTAAACTTGTGGACAGAACACTGAGTTAGGCTTATGAACCATCCCCATCGGCTGGCACTAAAGGAATGTGAAGCCCATTTCCCACTAAGCTAGCAACCATTTAATAATGATTCCCTTTCAGTTTTTGGCTATGGATTCATGCCACCCAAAAGACCTTGTAATAGAAACAGTGCCCATTTCCAAGCACAAATATGATTGGTTTTTATCGCCACGGGCACGTGCGTCGTTTGGCTTAACCTACACAGGATGCTTGACTTTCAGACACCACTACACACACACACACACACTCACTCACACATATCAGCTAACACACATATAATCAGGAGATGAAGTCAGTGGAACTGTACAGAATGAGGTGCACTTGTTCTAGGGAATTTAAATTTTTGTGATCAGTAGTGTAAAGACAATAATAGGAAAGGGGACAGCATGTTTAATAATAGTGTACAATATGTTTCTGTAATAGTGACAGAAGTAAGACAAAAATCAAATAGGAGTGCTAGAAAAGTTTCTATAAGCATCGTAACAATGGAAGGTTAAAGCAGAAAATTTAGGATGGAATTTTTATACCATCAGAATTTAAGGTAGGGATGAAAGTGACTAATGAGTTGTTTAACTGGCAAGGGGAAGTCTGCAGGCAAAGATGGAGAATTATCAATTACTAAAAGGGTCATTGTGGGCCCTTCCTGGTGGCACAATGGGTTAGGATGCAGAACTGCAAGCTGGCTGCAGCCACTTCAGTGCAAGTTCGATCACCAGCCCCCGGGGGCGATCCACATGTCCTGGCCGACCTCTCCTGACACGTCTGCTGCTCCCCTCAGCAGTGCACTTGTCAAACTATCTCTTTTGCTCCCCACCGTGTCCTGGTGAATCCTCTAACTGCCCCTGCACCTCTGACCTGCACCCCTCTTCTGTATGCATAAATAAATACATAGATAAATAAATAAATAAATAAATCTTAAAAAAGAAACTGATTGACAACTAATTAACTAAAAATTAAAAGAAAAAAAATCACCACTCCTTACAGGTTAATCCATAATAGATAAAATTCCATGGGGTAGTAAATAAAACCTTCCTAAGGAAAACTATGTAAGGATACCTCTGCTCTGGAAAAGTGCAGATCTTGTCCCAAGACTACCCACCTGCATCAGTGCTGGCTTTTATTTTTTTAATAAACCTGTCCCTTTTGAAAGGCAGCCTTTGTTTGTTTCCCTCCAAACATCCCCATCCTCAATAATCCTTCTGTGTTTTAATAAACTTGGGGTGTGCTGCTGAAGCGAAATGCTGCAGATTCTCAGAGGGAATCCAAGAACCCCACTCACTGGACTCATCAGTAAGAGAGATGAAGAAGTTCTTGGATGGCCTTACTAGTCGATCTCATAAAGAAATGATCTGTGAATGTGAAGATAGGTCCATAGAACTTACCGAAACAGAAGAAAAACAACAAGCAAACAAAAAGTGTGAAACAAAGGCAGGGCAGACTGCAAGAACTGTGAGCAAGATTGAAGGGTCTCGTGCATATAATAAGTATCCACAAATGAGAAAAAGTGCCCAAGGCAGAAGAAACATTTTAAGATTTATTAGCCAAGAGTTTTCCAGAATTAGTGAAAGACAAAAACTGCAGCTCAGAATATGAAGCAGTGACAGGTTTCTCTTCCTACGCCACCAGATAAGCATCCCTAACAAGTTACTTGAACAAGTTTGTCTTGCATTCCAAGGAAAAGGAAAGACATCCCTAAGAGAATACTAAGCAAGTCAAACAGAAGATGTTAACAAAGCAAGCTGGCACCCTCCCCAAATCCCCATATGCCTGCTTCAAAAAGACAGGACGGGCCTTCCTGTCTCCCCTTCCCAGCCCCTCATCCATCTCCTCCTTTTCTTTATGCCTGTGTATAAATACTCCTGCCCTCTGCTAACAGTAGGGTGGTGTACTTCCAGACATGAGTCTGCTGTCTTCCTAGTTTGCCGAGAAATTAAACTACTTTCTCCATCCTCAAATTCTGTTTCCTTTTCTTGGTTGAGGGAAACCGAGGCTGGTGTTTGTTATCATCTGCCTTGACATTCTGGCCACTTAACCATTCCTTTGTATCATGCATTGTTAATTAAGGTAGGGAACATGTCACCTTTATCCCTTTCTTTAATATTTCTTGCAAGAAATGTTCTCATTGTTTGTTCATTTGGGGGTGGGGAGGGAACTTTAGCCCTAATTGTTTAATATATATTTCCTAGAATTTATGCAGAGTGCCTGACAGAGTCGATCGATTCAGCGAAGAAATTGAAAGAAGTAGATGTACAGATGTAAAGAAAAGCATTCTGTGTTAGATGTGGAGACAACAGTGTACAGATGAGAAGCACTAGTGTTCTTTGACCTAAAAAAAGCAGCACACAGCAGACTGTGAGTATTTACTGGATAGGATTATAGAAACCAGATTGTTTCTAAGGTGGACACTGCAAAGGTGAACACTGAGTCAAACTTGTCTGTGGGCAGCCCAGTTGTGAACTGTGATCGTAAACTAGTATCCACTCAGTTTTTGTAGTTCTTAAGCACACTCCATGATGTTGAAGCCACTAGATTTTGTAGTAAGACCTGCGTTCCTGCAGGAGTATTCAGAGTGGTCCCCTGAAAGAGACTCCATGTCAATTAAGCAGGTGTTCTAGAAGGTATGTGCTATTAGGATCCTCTTCATGAATGCCTTTCTTATTCATGCATTCTGAATTCTTTTTTTAATTTTGCATTCTGTATTTTTCAACAGTGGATTTTTTAAAATAGGTATTATTGGCTTTGTGAATAACTGCTTTCTCTTGTTTTTCTAATGTGCATTCTCAGGGAACCAAGGTTGAGGAAAGCAATAGATGAATGTGAAAGGCACACAGGTTGTGGTTTTGGGCTGGAGTCCTAGCTCTGCTCTCCAGACCTTGGTTCTCACAGCCTGAAATGCAGAGTTATTGATGCCTAACATGATGCAGGTGACGTGAATTGTACCTGCAAAAGACCTGAAACAGAGAGAAACAATCAATTCACATCAGCTTCATTTCCAGCTGTGTTTTTCTAGATTTGCAGAACTAGCTTCACTCTTTTGGGATTCTAGATTTTCACCAGGATTTCTTTCAATGCAATCTTTGCAAAAGGCAGTCTAATCTCTAGATTTTGTCTCTACAATAATATCTATTTGTATATTTCCAATCTTTCCAAAAATGTTTGTTAAGTCTTCTCTGCTTCTAACGTGATCTTATAATACCTTACTCAAAGTCTAAGTTTGGGCAAAGTTTAATAAGAACTAGGTTGAGTTCCCTCAGTGTCTCTGATGATGATTGATTTCTACAAATTCCAAGAAGAAAAATTTCAACAAATTGAGAAGCTAAAGATTGATACATTTATTTCTTAGGTATTTATTAATGATCTGTTTTGTGCATAAACTATGGTTACCTCGTTTATCAAATAAAAATATAGGATGCCCAGTTAAATGTGTGTCTTACATTTTATTGGTAATCTCAACATAGGCATTTCTTATTTTTGTAAGAAAAAAAAATTGTGATGTGTTTTCTAAGAGGATGTATTTATTTAGTTATTTATTTCCAAGTGAAGGATCTAGACATAGACTGTAGAGATAGGTAACCAGGCAATGCCTTGTGGGAAAGAGTTACAATGGATGTTGTAAATGCTTAGTGCCACCATATTAACAAAGTGAGTGGCATGAGAGAGTAAAAGGCATTATCTCATAGTTCAGTAGGCTAGACTTCTGAGATCAGGGTGCCAGTAGCATTTTGTTCTTTATGAGGTACTATGAGGAAGAATCTGTTCCATAGTTGTCTCTTTTATTTTCTTTATTTCCACTTTCTGGTGATGGCTAGACATCCTGGCTGCAGCTTGGCTTGTTGGTGCACACACCCAGGCATAGTCTTGGTCTTTTCATGGCTTCTCTCTGATGTGTCTATTCTTGTCTTCTTCTAGGGATACCAATCATACTTGATTGGGGCTCCCTTTATTGACCTCATTTTAACTCATGTGCATCTGCCAAGACCCCCTTTTAAAATACGGTCACATTCAGAAGTACCAGGGGTTGGGATTTCAGTGCTATCTTTTGAAAGGAGGTTACAATTCAGTCCACAACAGATGGTATGGGTATTGAATGTCATCGAGTTCAGAGACAGGGCAATTTGTTGTGGGGTGGAATGATGAAAGAGGCCCGTGGCAGTGTCAAGAATTAATTGAACTTGACTTTGAAGAGTGGGTAGACCTTGTTGGAGAGGAAGAAAAGAGCCAAAGTGGGTGATGAATAAGAGCATAGCAAAGGGAGTCATCGTCCAGGAATGGAAGGTACTTAATGTAATTTACAAAAGATGATAACAATCATGTTGCAAATGCTGATAAAAGCAACCATAATTAAACTTCCTGAGCTCAGAAAAGCAACAGCATCATTATGATTTTATTGGTGTCCAAGATTCCTTTCATCTCTAAAATTCAAATTGCTCAGTGTTAATTTGGTTCTGGCACCAGCACCTCATACATTAGAGGGACAAGGTTGGTAAACTACTATGGGTAACCTCTGTATCCTAAAGAAGGCACTAAGTCCGTATATGGAACCCAACTTTGCAGTTCTGTTTAAAATAAAATATTTATGCAAATTAAGGAATAAATATATTGTAAGCATTCAGATAGTTAGAATTATACTCAATGGAGATAATTAGATTTTCCAACCTTCAAAGATTGATCTGAATGAAAGCACCCCCACACCCCTCCCCAAGTCACAAACGTTGTTAATTGTACAAGAAGCCAGTGCAGAAGGCTAACTAAGCAGGGTTTGTAATTTTTGATTGTGTAACATATTATGGAACACCATAGAACACATCCTATTTTTATGTGGACAAAGCCTTTAGAGCTGGCTTCCAAATTCTTCGAAGAACCACATGGAATTCAAGTTCAATAGCAACTCATAAATAGACGATTAAAGGAACAACCCACAGAAAATGTAGGCAGTGGGCTTTTCAGTCTCCTTTTGTTCCTTTGACAAGCCCTCCTCTGGATCTGTGTATATTTTCCAACATTTGGCTCCCTGGAATTAGTCAATTCATCAAGTTTATGTGACGCTTATTTATGTTGATTTACCTTAGAATTTAGTAAATTACTGAACTGCTGCACAGCTAGCATTTTCTTTTAGTTGATGTTTCAAAAATCATTTGAAAAGAAAAATCTGAGCAGTAGGGATGAGCTCCTGCCTTGGCATGATCAAGTAACTCCTTTCCCTTGGTGTCCCTGTGGCTGCCAAAGGAAGGGGGTGCAAATACAGGGAAGGATCATAGAGGGAACCTCTCATCTTATTTTGTTACTTAGAGTTCCATGGCATTTGCTGCTAATGGAGATTTGGAATTGCAAGCTTTATACCTCCAGTCTGTTTATTCCCTCCTAATTATTTAGTCAGTTGTTCAGATGAGCTACCAAAAATCTCAGGTCTTGGAGAAAAGGTCAGTGGGTAAGAGGTCAGTAAGAACATAAAGACTCTCTTGTTTTCCTTTCTATGTGTTGTTCCTTAAAAATAATGATTCTTTTAAGACAGCAGTGAACATAGATATTTTAATTAATTGTTGTAATGTTGAGATCTGTGTTGAGCTTAGCACAGGAACTAATCAATTAATCAAGCAATCATGATTGACAAGAAACCTAAGTCCAGTTGCACACCTTGTCTGAAATCTGCAACTAGTATAAGAAAAGCTTCTACCCCCTTAATTCTTTACAGGTGCTGGTACACTGACTCAGCCACTCTCAGGAGCTCTGAGACTCCCACTACACTCTGAGGGTTGACAATGTCCCTAGAGTCTTCTTTCTGTCTGACAACTTTATTTAAACCATCTTCATTATGGAAAGAACATGTTCCTGCTTACCAATGATCAAGTGAAGATGGCATTTGTCTTTTGAACTATTTTTAAAGAAAAATTTACTTATTTACAAATACAAGAACTGGGGTACAGGCCAGAGGTGCAGGGTAAGAGGATTTACCAGGGACAGAGTTGGGGGTAGAACAGGAGGAATCACTGAAACACACTGCTGAGGGGAGCAGCAGGTGAGAGGAGAGGTCTGCTGCACCATGTGAGTCACCTCCCTGGCCAGGGATCAAACTCATGCTGTAGTGGCTGCCCACAGCTTCACAGTGCAGAAACTTAACCCCTTGGGCAATCAGGGAGGCTCTGTCTTTTGAAATTTTCAAAACAATCCCAGGTTCCTTTCTTAATTCCAGTGTTATTGGCTTGTATTAATGTTCTACAGTTCCTGGTTAATTTGTGAAAAATATGCATATAGCTGAACCCTTATCTGCACAAAAAGATATAGTAGCTCAGAATTAAGCAAAAGTACTTCTCTGAGTCGAGTTGCTGAGTAATATGGTAGCTTCATTTTTAGCAGTTTGAGGAACTGCCACACAGATTTCCATAGTGGTTGGACCAGTTTGCATTCCCACCAGCAGGTAGGAGAGTTACTTTTTCTCCCCACTCTAGGAACCCATCCAAAGGACACAAAAACATTAATTCAAAAAGATACCTGCACCCCTATGTTTATTGCAGCACCATTTACAATAGATAGGCTATGGAAACAAGTCAAATTCCCAAAAATAGATGACTGGATCAAAAAGATCTGGTATATATACACAGTGGAATACTATTCAGCAGTCAAAAAGATAAATTCATGCCATTTGTAGCAACATGGATAGAGCTAAAAGGGATCATGCTCAGTGAAATAAGCCAGGAGGAAAAATAAAAATACCAGATGATTTCACTTATAGAAGGAATATAGAGAGGTCAAATAAGGGATTAGGGGAAAAAAGTAACAACAACAACAATAAAAACAATAAAACCAGCAGGCAACTATAAATCAGAGATATTTTGTGATGAAGAGGGAGGAAAAGGGATCAAAACAGGAGAAAGAAGAGCACAAGGGTCTATGGTGATGGTGCCTGGGTGACTTGGTAGTGGAATTTTATGGGGATACACAATGATGGAAAGGTATAAATAAAAATAAAATTATTAACGGCAATAAATAAAGTCCTCTTCCCTAAGGGATTAATTTTTTTTTATTCTGGGACAGCTAAAAAAAATAAAAGGAAAGGGCAAAACATCTATATATGTCCACTGAAAAGCAACCATTCATTATCAGTATTTGAGTTTATATCTTTCCTTTCTTGTTTCCTGCATATTTATTTCGTAAGTTCCATTTCTCTCTCTTTAAAGTTGGGTGGTGTGTGTATGTGTGTAATGAAGTTATTTACAACGTGATGTCTAGCAAGGTAGTCATGACTTTAAAAATATGGACTGGGCCCTCTCTGGAGACACAACAGGTTAAAGCTGGCACTATGAGGCTGTCCACAGCCACTGCAGCACGGGTTTGATTCCTGGCCAGGGAGGTGACCTACATGGTGTGGCAGACCTTTCTTTGTGCCCACCTTCTGCTCTCCTCAGCAGTGAATTTCAGTAGCTCTGTTCTGCTCCTCACTCAGTCTCTGGTTATCCCTCTCACCCTACCCCCCTGTACCTCAGTTCTTGTATGCATAAGTAAATAAATCTTAAAAAATAAAATTAAAAATTAAAATGCGGACTATATTTTTGGAGTGTGGATTCACATTTTGACTCCCTTATTTTTGCAAACTTGCAGAAGTGATTCAGTTTTGTTAAATCTTGGTTCCTTATTCATTAAGTGAAAATAATGATCATATCTACTTCAAGGAATTATTGGGAGAATCAAATGTTTTAATATATGTTATGCACCCTCATACTATGTCTGATGCATAACAAATACCCAATGCCGACCAACTCTAAAATTTCTCCTGTTACTAGAAACAAAGTTTTACATGACACATAACAGTTTATCTTTCTTATGGACTAGAAGTTGGTTATCTGTTCCAGGCTTTGAACCCATGTTTATGTTCCTTCTGGAGTTTACCTTTATACATAATCTTGGGGTAACATCTTCATGTGACAATTTTTTTTTTATAGTTTAGCTTATATTTTGAATTATCTCAGCACTGAAATGTAGAGTGATTGAGCTCTTTTAGGGTAATTTTTTTTTCTTAAAGATTTATTTATGGATCCAGAACTGGGGTACAGGCCAGAGGTGCAGGGGAGGGAAGAGGATTCACCAGAGACAGAGTGGGGAGCCGAACAGGCAGATTGATTTAGTGCACTGCTGAGGGGAGCAGCGGGCAAGACAGGAGAGGTCTGCCACGCCATGTGGGTCACCTCCATGGGTAGGGATCAAACTCAGTGCTGAAGGGGTTGTGGCTTGCTGCACAGTGCTGTGCCATAACTTGTTACACCATCATGGAGGGCCCAATTTTTATCTTTTAGAAGATTTTTTTTTATTTTTGCATGGAAGAACATGGGGTACAGACAAGAGGCTTAGGAGGTGGGAGGATTCACTGGAGATAGAGATGGGAGCAGAATAGACAGACTTATTGAAAAACACTGCTGAGGGGAGCAGTGGGTGTGACAGGAGAGGTCTGCTGTGCCATGTGGGCCAGCTCCCTGCCAGGGACTGAACTTAGACCTTCACTGTGGTGGTGCTGAGACTTAACCTCCAGGACACCAGGAAGGCCCTGTAATTTTTCTCTTGTCATAAGCAGCCTTGGCTTATGACTCTAGTGATGATTCAGTGGAATAGTTTTTAAAACCTATCCATGTGAGTTTTAGGGTAGAGTCTTAACTCCCCATTTCATTTTATCATCTAACTTGCTCTATTTCTATTCTGTATATCCAAATCTACATTTGGCAGCTAGCATTATAGCCTTGAGATATGAAGAATTTTGCTAGCTTTAGAATACAAAACTCAATATAAAAAATAGGAAAAGCTTTCATTTCACTTAATATTTTAGTTACCCTTTATCATTCTTGGTGGCCTCCATGCTACGAAGAACTATACTGAGAGTTTATGAATGCCTCCAAGGAAGGAGGGAATGTTCTTTTGACATGCCACTAATGAAACCATTGGCCAGTGTTCTGAACAATTGAGGGGTGAGTCCAGCTCCTTTAAACTTTCCTTTGAAGAATGAGATCCCAATATAAAATTTGATTTGAGAGACCCTTACTCTCAACATTGGGTATATTACCACTTTCTTCCCCCTTTCAATTTGCAATCAAAGTCATCTGTTGCCCCCATGCAGGCTGTTTATTTTTTTTTAAAGAGTTTTGTTAAGATTTTTTACTACATGGACTTAATTATGTAATTACATAACAGATCTAGTAACTGCTTCAGAGGAACCATTCTAATCTTTGAGGTACCTAAGATACTCTTTAAAGAACATCTAATTACATAATTACAATGCCTAATAGACCAGAATAACAGGTAGTAGGAATATCTTTGGAGTCATAAGAGAAATCTCATAGCCTTTAGGGCATATAATATCAGTTATGAAAATAACCTTACCATTATGTTATTATGTAACAGCACATAATGGCAAAGGAGATATTAATGCCAGATATAAATATTATATGCATTTTCTTTTTTTTTTGGCCACAAATGACTTAGTTGTGTTTTCAAAAAATATTATGTAGTAGCAATTGGAAATATCTTTATTCTGAGAGAAGAAACTACCATATTTTAGAGCAGGAGTGGCTGTGACATTTGAAAGAAAAATTTTAAAAGATTATAAACATGTCAAGTTAATTATAAAACCATGCATATTAATTTCAGAACTAAAAAATGCATCTAAGATGTGAAAGATAATTAAATATGTTCTATTCATATGTTTGACTTTGGCATACTTTATTGCTTGAGTAGCAATGAAAAAAAGATCAGGAATGAAGCAAAAACATAACAGAGTCTTGGAAATACTGTACTAGCTTTTGCTATGTGCTGGAGTATGAAGATTCTGTGGAAATCTGGGCAGTTCATCAAAAGGAAGATTGAATTTTAATCAAGGCCTATGTTCAAACATGTTGGTATTGGCAATATCATTCTTTAATATTTACTGAGAAATATATAGCAAGCACTAACATTTTGACTGAATTTCATGGAACTCATAAAATTCTATCTTGGTTACTTTATGAGCAAGAGGCTTTTTTGTTATGTGTTTTAAAGGATGCATTTTACACAAAGAAGTCCAGAATCTGTAAAATAGGGTCGAATAGTTATTACTCATTAAAACAAAGTCATAGCCTTCTTCATAGTTAACAAAATAACAACCAGTAAGCATGATTGGAAATTGGTCCTGGTATATATTAAATTTATTTTTCCTTTCTGTTCCCTTGGTTTGCAAGAAAACTTGTATATATGAACAAATTTCTGCAAGTATCTCCCATAGACACAGCTTTATATTTTCTGAGACCACTGGTATGTGGAGAAATAGTTGGCATCTACAAATGAACATTTGAATGTTTCATAGAGCAACAATTTTGGAATTTTTTTTTCAAGGAAATTTTATAATAAAATCATGCAGGTTAAGTCTTGACAAATATCTAAACAATGCATTTTTTATTCACCTAGGGACATCTATGAAAGAATTGGCAAAGTTTTTATAAACCTTTGTATTATATCTTATTGAAAATAAAATTTTTTTTGACATGGAGAAACTTCCTATCTTTACATATCTTTTTTCACCACCCCATTTTAAGGGGTATTTAAAATTCACAATGTCAGACTGAATCTTATATATAGAAATATTCATGTCACCATCCTAAACAAAGTTGGTTTGTTAGTTTTTGAGGCAAGTAATAATAATGTCTTTCCATTATTCCAGATGGAATCAAGCTGAATAGCACAGACATAGCATGGAAGATATAAAGAGGCATTCCCTTAAGTTTGACAGATTGCTGTGTGTTCATGCTTGAGATAAATAAACTACGCAAAGTTAGAGAATCTCTGGGAATAGATGGGTAAACAATTCGTGCAGCAAGAGAAGGAATCAAGAAAACAACCCCATTTACAATTCTTTCTATCATTGAAAAATTATATATATATATATATATATAATTGAGAAGCACATATTTTAGTTTTCTCTTCAAGTTTCAACTTCTTTTTAAGAGCTTTTAGGAATTTCTTAAAAGGAGGGTCTATGCACCTGCACCAAGTTTATTACTGCTTTATTTGCAATTGGAAAGACATGGAAACAACCCAAATGCCCAAAAGTAGATGACTGAATTAAAAAGATGGAATATTACTCAGCAACCAAAATAAATAAATAAATAAACAAACACGTGCCTTTTGTAGCAACATGGATGGAGCTGGCAAAGATCATGTTTAGTGAAATAAGCCAGAAAGAAAAGGAAAAATACCGGATGGTTTCACTCATAGAAGGAGTATAAAGGACCAGGGCAGAAAATAATACTAATGAACAACTATATACCATTTTATGGGGGTAGAATGGGGAATGGGATCAAAAACGGTGAGGGGGGTAAGTGCACTGATCTATGCTGATAGCACACGGGTGATTTGGTGATGGGAAGCCCACGGGGATTACAACTGAGATGGAAAAAGGCACAAAATTATGTAAAAAAAGCTATTATATTATTTTAAAAAAGGTCTATGGGTGGTATATTTTTTGTTATATATATATATTTTTGTGTATATATATATATATACACACATATATATATATACACACACAGAATTATATATATATCACACATTATATATAATTTCTTGATTGTATGAAATCACGATATATATATATACACACACACACACACACACATTTACATACATGTATACACACATTTTAATGAGGTATTTAGAATCTATCATCTTACTTTACATTTAAATGTAGTTGCATTTTTTTTTCCTTGTGCATTTTCTAATCCTTTAGTCTGGGCTATAAGGTTCCCACCATCCCTTCCTACTACTTCTACTTGGTTAGATATTTACCTATATTTACCTTAAGAAGGATCTTGAGGTTTCATTTTCCAGCATTTTCCTTTGGATTACTTTTAGCTCAAGCTTAGTCATTATTATGCATAGATGATGTTAGTTTGGATTTGGGTATATGTTTCTGATGTTTTTATCCTCATTGCACTTCCATCTAGGAGAGTGCTATGGGACTAGAGACCTCTAGGAGACAGAGTTCACACTGGGATGCATGTGGCTGGTGGCACCTGGAATTATGTTTTGAGAAGCACAGATTTTATTTTCTCTTCACGTTTCAACTTCTTTTTAAGAGTTTTTAGGACTTTCTTACACAGAGTCTATGAGTGGTATATATTTTTGTTATTTGTCTCTATTTTGTTGCCTTTCTTAAGTAAGAGTTGAGCTTCCTATGCACCTTCAGGTCTTCTGCTCTTGAGAGGTAATTTGTAATACTTTGCAGCTTCTTTGAAGGTAGCTATCAAGAATCCCTTTTGCCTTGGATATTTTGAAGATTCTTTACAATGCCTGTTGATATGAATGTATTCTTCCAGATCTTGCTCAGATTTGTCATGTTTCTAAATAGGAGAATGTCTGTCTTTTGTCAATTCTTCAAAAATTACCAAGTTTAAACATGAAATACTTTTGTAATGCCTGGTCACCATGTTTCTTAACCTTTCTTTCTATTGTCCATTTCTTGATCACTCTCAACTCCCTTCTGAGCAATTTCTTCATCTGCAATATTAGTTCACAAATGATCTCTACAGCTGGATCTAATGTGCTGACTTCTCAACTAAACTACTCTACAAAATACAATTAACTTAATTCTAGTTCTGCTTGGTACATTTAGTTTTTTTTTTTTTTGAGTATCAACTTGCCACTTCCTTTTAAAATTCACACTTTAGCATTAGCAATATTAATCATAAATATCTGTGTTCATCATAATGATTCCATATTTGAGGTATTAGGGTATCTACTATCACAACTGTTAGTGCTGTCTCATGTTCAGCAGTGGTTTGTATGTTTTCTGATGGTGGATGGGGAGTTTTCTGATGATGGATGGGGTAGGCTAGCCGTGAGAACCCTCTAAGACCGCTTGGACAGTGCATCTCCCCTATAAGTCTGTGTGTGCTCCCAAAATAGTATTATTAAATTAATCCCTGTCTGGGAAATGCAAACCAAAGCCACAGTGAGATGCCACCTTATACCACTGAGAATGGCACATATTAAAGAAACAGGCAACAACAAATGTTGGCAAAAATGTGGAGAAAAAGGAACTCTCCTATACTTCTGGTGGTAATGCAAACTGATGTAACCACCATGGAAAGATGTAACCAGTATGAAAACTGTCAAAAAATGGAGTTTCCATATGACCCAGAATCTCGTAAGGATCTCCCCACAAGATACAGAAACATCAATTCAAAAAGATACCTTCACCCTATGTTTATTGCAGCACAGTTCACAAAGGTAAGGAATGGAAACAACCCAAATGCCTACAAATATATGACTAGATCAAGAAGATGTGTTATATACACACAATGGAATACTATTCAGCAGTCAAAAAGATAAACTCGTGCCATTTGCAACCACAAATAGAGGCATTCTGTGATGGAAGTGAAGAAAGGGAAAAAAACAGGGGAGAGAAGAACAAGGGACTGTAGTAATAGTTTACGGGTGAGTTGATGGTGGGAATTTTACAGGGATACACAATGGTGTAAAAGATAAAAATTTTAAAAAATTAATCCCTTCCTAGAATTTTGGGATCATGCTAGTAGGGTGTATTTTAGCCTCAATCTTGCACTTGCACTGTACAAATGATCAGAGGAGACTATTTTCTCTGACTTAGTTTCATAATGAGATAGTTTTTTTTTTTTCCCAATCTCCCTTTATAATATGAGGATTTTTCTCCAGTCAAGCTTTAAGCAAGAGTATAGGCTTTAAATATCTGACTTTGTTTTGCTGGAACATGGAAGCAAGTTTCAAGTCACCAATTTGTGTGAACCCAAATTTTAGCATTACATTGCCATTAAAACCCAAGTCTCCTGACTATTGAGGTTAGTAAATATCCCCAAGGAAGCCAAAATTTTCCAGTCTGTTAGTTTTTAGTATCCTGGGTTGTGTAAGTTCAACTATATAGAAGAAATTTCTTATATTTATTCTTCCAGCAAGTCTAGTTTCTTGTCTGGCCTGGGGAAATACCTACTGTGTCATAATCCTGAAATTAGAAATAGTCCTAGAAATTTGAAAGATCAAAAGAAATATTTAATAATGTGACTACTTAATTGGAAAAAAAAAAGAAATGAAGAAAAAGGATTTGATAGGTTTACAAAAGATTAGACTCTTTCATTTCCACAGAGTATTATAATAAATAAAGAGGATGGTAGTCAAATACTCAAACCAGAATTATTAGTGGTCAAAGTTGACTACATGAAGTATGTTGCAATATGTTTATCTTCTTGGAACAAGCTCACTCACACCATATAAGGATTGTGTCTGTATTAGAACAATCAAGTTTTCAGCAAATTTTAGTGAATGGATATGGGAGTTGATGTTAGATGTCTCCATTTGAGGGGTCTTGAAGAGAAGGTGTTTTCCATCTCACCGGATGAGTTGCAGCTACAGCAGCTGTTAGTGCCCTGTCCATATCCCCTCAGTACTTAGCATCCTGATAGCTCATTACTGCCAGCACCTGCCACCTTCTGCCTGAGGACTTCTCTGTCCCCAGCAGAGTGTATTTGGCTCATGTGCTGGCCAAAGAATTAACATCCTGTGAACAGCAATTTCTCAGTGAGAGACAAAGTTGGTGGTTTCATACTCCGTTTCCTCATGTCCCCACAGAATGTTCTGTATCTTTCTATCTTTCCTTTCCTTACATGAGTCCTCACTCTCTCAGCCAATACTTTTCTGAGGAAAATCCCCCATGTAAATGGTCTTTCCTCAAATCCTAATCTCAGGATGGGTTTGTGGAGAAACACAAGATGTGAAGAATTATAGGTGATTTTCCAAGATTAACAAATCCTTCCACAAGCCAATTATTGCTAATCGGATTATGTCAATCAGAAGGAATGTTACTAATGATAACCCTGTAAAGGTATTTTTGCTTTATTTTTCTCAAGTTTTGTCAATATATCTACAAAGATGTATCAAATTTCTTAATAAATTTGAAGGTGACATAGTAATGGTTTATGGGGAAATGTGAAAATATTAGATGATGGAATTGGGGTCCACACATTTTTTTTAAAAAAGATTTATTTATTTATTCATATGGAACTGGGGTACAGGCCTGAGATGTGGAGGGTGAGAGGATTCACCAGAGACAGAGCGGGGAGCAGAACAGGCAGATAGACGAAGTACACTGCTGAGGGGAGCAGTGGGTGGGTCAGGAGAGGTCTGCCTCGCCATGTGGATCTCCTTTGGGGCAGGCGGGAGTTGAATTCATGTGGAAGTGGCATTAGCTTCTTAGTGCTGTGCTTTAACCCGCTGTGCCACCAGGGAGGGCCCTCCACACATTTTTTAATGGACTGGACAGTGGATACAGTCTTACAAAATTTTATGTTAATTCCTGGAGATCCTTCACTTGAGTCTCCACAAATGTGAAGATCTGACCAATTAATGATCATCAGTACCATTATCATCAATTGAGGCATTGTCTAATAGTCAACATAAAGTTTGTTGCATGGCTGCTGAAAATGCAATTGTGATTTCTGGTTAGATTAATGAAGTAATTCCTAGATCAAAGAAGGTCATAATTATGTTCAATTCTACAATAAACAGAACATACTGTTCTGAATACCATGTTCTTGATAAAGTAACAACAATCTCCTAAATATTAGAGAAGGGAAATTGAGGACAGTTGGAAATATATGAAAATGATGAATTGTGTGTGTGTTTTCTTTTAAACACCAAGAAGGTAAAAATTAGAGAATGTAAGTGTCTTGCATTATTTAAACTTTTCATCTTGGTAAAGGTTGAAAGATATTTAGACTCATCCATGTCTATATAACCAGTGTCTAATCCAATGACTTGCATATAGTAAGAAGTCAATGTTTGTTGAATGAATAAACAACTAATGACACTGCATATTCTTCTCACTCCACAGTGCAGTTGAGAGGACATATTTCTGTATCTATCCACTCTTTCATCTTTTATACTACACTTTAGATAATAAAGTCAGGATGGAGGACTAATTTTCATCTCCCATAAAAATCACAGTTCTGTAAATGCAAACTATAATGATCATGAAGTTGATGACTCTTGGTTAATATACTCTCCAGTTTCCTGATCTCTTTCACAGAAACTGTCCTTGACTACATGATCCACAGGATCGGCAAATGTCAGTACTAATGTTTGCTTCAGTCTTTTCCCCTGGCTGTTGTATTTTTTCACTCTGTGTTCCATTTTGGTGTATCATGCTTCCTTCCATATAATTCAATCTGATTATAATTCAATAGATTATAAAAAAAAAGGGATGAACCCCTTGACTTTTATTACTCCCTTCTCAACATTTTCCCTGTTCCCCAATAATTTTATTCTTTTCAAAAGAGCATTTCAGGGTCTCCCTGAAGTGGCACAGGGGTTAAACTCTCAGGGCTATCAAGTTATTGCTAGCCACTGCACCCTGAGTTTGATTCCTGGCCAGGGAGCTGACCCACATGGTGCAGCAGACTTCTGTCTCACTTGTTGCTCCTCTCGGCAGTGCATTTCAGTAGATCTGCCTGTTCTGCTCCTCACTCTGTCTCAGGTGAGTCCTCTCACCTTCTTGTCTCTGACTTATACCTCAGTTCTTGTATGCATATAAGTAAAAATACATCTTTAAAAATATAACATAGATTTACCATTTCATAGGCTTGTGAATTAGATTAAATTAAAGCATGGTAAGTCTACAATGCATTTCTTTATTGCTGTACACTTGGGGCTTCTCATATCTAGTCCAGTGGTACAAATAGTCTTTTAAATTTTTTTTCTATAGAGATGAATGTCTTAAGTATGCAGGCATTTGTGTGGAGTCTTGAGGACACTGGCATCCTGTTATGCCTGCTTCGGACCTGGCTCGATGGTTGTTCTGTCCAACTGCTCCTACTGACTCTCCCTCCCCCTACCCCATCCCTATCCAGCTTAGTGGCATTTCTGGTGGATTCCTCAACTCTATCTTGGTCCAGGAATTGCATCTCACTACTTGGTAGTCTGTTTGCGTGTTGTGCCTACCAGCACAAGTTACATCTCCAGCACTTTATATTGAGCGTAGTGCATGATAAACACTCCTTCACCCTGTGATGAATATTTGTCAGGTCGACACTTTTTTCAAAAGGTGCAATAGAAAGGTAATATTGTTACAGGGTAGCCCAGAGTGGAATGGGCTGCCTATTTGTGGGGCCTCACCTGCGTGCTCACAATTCAATTATACTGCAGGTACACACAAAAGGGTCAATAAAGGGTTTATTTACAAAAGGGGAAAGGAATAGGAAACAACCCAGGGAAAGAGAGTGCGATACAAAGTAACTGGAATACCTACCTTAACGGCTAGCGGACTGAACACACCGAGTTACCTGGTCCGGAGATCCGTTTCCCCAGCAAGAGAACGAGAGATGCAATCACGCCCTATTTATCCCCCAAATGTCCCAGAATTCCTGCTAGCTCCGCCCTTGGATCCTTGCAGTTCTTTCCCTGGTACTGCTGGGAGTTGTAGTTTCCAGTTACTGGAGTAGGGGGTAGAGTCTAGAAAGCTGGAGTATGGGGTGGAGTCCATAAGACTCTGCAGAGTTCCTTTCGGACATCCTTCCCCTTAACAATATTATTCTAGTTCTAATATTCTTTCTCATCTTAGTGTCTGTTTCAGCATAGTTGAATCTAAAGTTCTTACCAGTCACATCCCTCGAGTATGTGGTACATTTTGCACATGGTCTTACACATATTTGAGGTTTTTTTTTTTTTTTAAATTTTGTCTAGAAGAACTGGAGTGTAGGCCAGATGTGGGGGGTGGAGGGGGGTGAGAGGGTTTACCAGAGACAGAGTGGGGAGCAGAACAGGCAGCTTTACTAAAGTACACTGCTGAGGGGAGCAGTGGGTATCCCATGGGGATCATCTCCCTGGCCGGGTGTCACACTTATGCTGTAGCAGTGATAGCGCTGAGACTTAACCCTGAGGCCACCAAGAAGGCTCCTTCTTTGAGTTCGTAAGGGAAAAAATTACTCACCATCTTTCCAAAACAGCTTTTTGGAAAAATATGATTGGGAAGATGTACCCAAGGCAACTTTTTTTTTTCTGTTTAAAAATTATGTTTTTATTTTAGAGTTTCAGAACAAAGTAGTAGCTAACAGAAGAAAAGCGGGCAGGTAAATTCGTTAAAAGGGGTCAACTGTGTTGTGTGGGATGGAAACTATACCTTAGTGGTGACATAATGTAGTGTATACAGATATCAACTTATATAATGGCATACATTGACACCCCAAGGCAACTTTTAAGAGCTGTGTCCAGAGACTCAGCCTGGTACAAGCCAGCTAGCTTCTACAAGCCTCCTCTCCTCATCGGCAAGATGGGATCTTCTCTAAGGTGCTTTCACGAGAAGTCATTCTCTAATTTTATGATTGAGGAAAGTTCTAAATCAAAGTTTTGTATTGGCCTGTTCCTTTCCATGCCCCCTGCCAAGGCACTCTGATCATTTTTCCTTTTCTTTGGGCCTGATTGTCTCTTCTTGTTTATAGCTGCCACTAATTTGCTCGTTTGCTTGCTGGAAAATAGCTAATTAAAACCCACTTCAGCTAACAAGCTGACTGGGACCATACAAATGTCACTCTCTGCTGTCTGCTATTTCCGTTTATACTTTACATTATTAGTGTTGTTTTTCCTCCCTCTGTTATAATGAATGTGGGGATGGATTTAGCGCCCTATTCACAGGTGTGCACGGGTACAAGCGTCACCAGCCCAGGAAAAGGCTGTCGTTTTACTGCACTTCAGCGCTTTGAGTGTTATTACCCCTGACAGTTAATGGTTTCAGACTCTGTTGCTTGTTAGCGCTAGATTTTTGAACAGCTTCATCTATCTTTTTGTTTTTACAGTGACTGGCCACATTAAGTATATGTGTCTGAGCTATTAGTCCCGTCTGTTCATCGCATGTGTTTCATTTGGTGGAGGCTTCTTTTCTCTCTCTCTAAAATTAGTATGTATTGTCATCCATATACTTCAACACGTCGACTTTTGTTATAATTATGCTGTCATCATTGTGCTTCCACACATTTGCTAATTTATTGTAGCTAAATTAGACCTAATATTAGCAATTTTGCAGCTGTTCCTTTAGAATATACATGGCCATATATTTGTATGTTATTTAGTAATTACATTCTTCAGCAAAAAAAAAAAAAAACAAAAAACAAAAAAAACCATATTTTGCAGAAGGAGGAAAAGGAAAGATGGGGTAAAAGGATTAAATAAAAACAGATTTACCTGAGAGTGGAAAAAGAGCAAGAAAATGCAAAGAAAAATGCTTTCCAGAAAGATTTAAGGAATAAATTCCAGAGTAAAAAAATGGCAATGAAGTCTCATGCTGGATCTTGACATTCACAGGCTGTGCATTAGGTCTGAGACTTGCAGAAAAGGAAGCATTTTGGAGACTTACCTCCTGCTGTTTCTGTTACCACGATTTTGTTACCTACTGAAATAGCTGCACAAAGAATGCCTGGAGTAAATACTGGTAGAGTTTTAGTGTGACTTGTGAAAAAAAAAAAAAAAAAAGGCTGTGTTCCCATGAAAACATGTAGCCAGTACACTTAGATGCAAGGCTTTGATGATTTGGTTGGAAAAAGTCCTTAAATGGCAGACTCTGAGGATGAGGGCATGAGAATGTTTGGGTCTTAACACTTTTGAATAATAAACAGCTTTAAATGCAGAATCCTTATTTATTTCTATCTGCAGATGACATTTGAAAGAATATAAAACAGGGCCTGAATTTTTTTTTTGTCTATGTGCATATTTTGTATTTTAATTAATCATGAGAGTTTCACATGACACAGGCAGCTAAAACTATGTGATCCAGTTTTGATATCATTTGTAAGTACTTGTCATACTCAGCTCATGTAGGATTAAAGAACCACTGTGACTTGTTCTTAGCATGATTTTTTTTATATCACTCGATATGACCCAAGATAAATGAGGAAGGAGCCAGATACTCCTAGGACACAAATATAATGGTGTGAATAGTTGGGTATTTTGTAAAGTCACCTGGGTACCATTTAATACATTGAATTAGTAATCCAGTTAATGAGACCCTTGTGGTCTCTAAAAGAATTCACGAACTGTCCCAAGATACATGGATCTATTCTGAGGATGGAACTTACTATTAGAACCTAACTCAGGAATGCTACTTGTTATGGATACTCTCCTATGTTTGAATGGGTTAAAAATATTATGTACAGGCCCTCCCTGGTGGCGCAGCGGGTTAAAGCACAGCACTGAGAAGCTAAAGCCACTTCCGCATGAGTTCGATCCCCGCCTGCCCCAGAGGTGACCACATGGCGCGGCAGACCTCTCCTGACCCGCCCGCTGCTCCCCTCAGCAGTGTACTTCATAGATCTGCCTGTTCTGCTCCCCACTCTGTTCCTGGTGAAGCCTCTCACCCTCCACATCTCTGGCCTGTACCCCAGTTCTGTATGAATAAAAAATAAATCTTTAAAAAAAATATTATGTACAATGACTTAAAACATAGTAAAACAAAACTTATAGTGATTTTGGTGTATTGATCTGGAGAACTTATCCCCAGTAGGTTTGCTTCTTGGAGGGTAACATGTTAGCTGGTATATTAGAGATTTGGGCATAGGATACCTCTTGGACATACACAGTTTCATTCAAATGTGGGCAATATAGGGATTTCTCATTGCTGACTCTGCTATACTCTGCCTCCTTTAGCTTCCTTCCTCACCTGAGCTGAATATTTCATATCTTTTCTCCAACTGATCACCACCTCCTCTTAAGCTCTTAGAAAGCAAAACAAACTGAAATGACTAAAACATATTGTAGTGTTACTTTTCATTGTGGTTTTATATTTTTATGAGGAACACTCCTTTAAAGTTAAAACTGTGATGTTCCAGAAGTGGATTTGAAGCAGAGCTAATAGATAGAAAAGTATAATTTTGGGGATTTTGGAGCCCAAGAAACCAAAGCAAATGAAAGCGTAGGTCTCACTCTTTCTCTTTGAAAGGGTACTGATCTCACGGAAACTTACAAAGCCACAGGTAAACCTAGCCCCAGCCTCACAGTCATGGGGCAATCTTAGTTGAATAATTTTTTGAAAGATTTATTTTATTTATTTATGGATACAAGAACTGGGGTATAGGCCAAAGGTGCAGGGGGTGAGAGGAGTCCCCAGAGACAGAGTGGGGAACAGAAGAGGTGGAGCTAATGAAATACACTGCTGAGGGGAGCAGCAAGTGAGACAGGAGAAGTCTGCTGCGCCATGTGGGTCACCTCACTGGCTGGGGATAGAACTTATGCTTCAGTGGCTGAGGATAGCTTTATAGTGCTGCACTTCAATCCCTTGCACCACCAGGGAGGGCCCTGAACTTTAAGGTTATGTTAGTTTAAGACATAAGGATGATCTCTTATTTAGCAAACAATACCAACAACAAATGAACAGAACAGCAGCCTTAGGGGCTTTTGTGTGACTTGCTATCCTCCTTCTCAACTCACATAGGATTAAAAGGTTCATGATGCAATGTGCTTTGTGTGAGTCATATTTTCAGTAGAGTTTTTAGTTGATTTGAAATGACAGGAGAAAGAAATTGGTCATTCTGATAATCCCATATCATCTCTAGGCCCTTTTGATACAGCAATCTATTGTTTCAGCCTAACTTCTCCCACTGGGACAGCTAACGCATTTCTGATAATCTAAAGTGGTTCAAGCAAAGGTGCTCCCCACCTTTGACCCCTACCCCAATAGCCCATCACTCCATGTTCATAGAAACAGTGGTGACATTCCCTTTTGGTTGACTTTGTCCTCGTCTCTGTGATTCCAGATAAGCTGTTAGCCCATACACCAGGGTAGGAGAAAGTGGTTGATAACAACAACAGTAGAGTCAGATTTTCTGAATTTGCATCATGGTTGGAGTCTACTTCTCAAGACTGAGTCTCCTCTCCAAATCTCATACTCAGAGAAAATGAGAACAAAGAAGTCATACCCCTGAGCTGTGTCCATGGCTATTGGCAGTTAATTATTATTGAGTTGAAAGTCTATATAACTCTGGGTAGAATGAATGCACCTAATACTTATTAAACAACTGGTATTTTTTTCTTATAGGCAATTAAATGATAATAAAAGGTATTTTTTTGACAGAACCCATGTGCTTGAAATGCTCAATATTTTGTAGGTGTCATTCACACCCTTAACTGATTGCCTTTACATCATTGAAATGGGCAGATAGTCATCTGTCACCGTAATCATTGCTTGGTCTGTCTCTCAATAAGGGAATGGAACTGAAAAATGGGTCCAAGTATTCCCATGATGATTTAGGATCTTTTAGCTTAAAAAAAATCTGTCACCACATCTACTTCCAACTCCTTAATATAACACTAGAGATTTTGGTTCATCTCTCTTTAATCTATAGCTGTTGTGTTCTTTTCTTCCATTTAAGGCACTCTAGAATGACACCCCTTAAATTGTACATAGTAAAGTTTAGCATGTCTGATAGTTGAAAAACAAGTGAGCAAAACAAAGACAGAATATCACCATGCATATTTATTAGTGTGGGGAAGCATGTCCTACTTCAATGCTTCCTTCATTGGGTGAGTTTTCAAATAGGATGAAGGGTAAGAAATAAGAATATGCTAAAGTTCCGTGAAGGCAGGGCAAGCGAGACTGCTTAGCAGTTGGGGAGAAGCACTGACATTATAGAAAGCAATTTTTGAAATCTTAGAGTGTCCAGTGGTTACGGGCCTCATGTTTTTGCTGCATTGAGACTCAGCAGGGTATGTTGTGAGGACATAGCTTTTTAATTTCCACATTTGCTCCCTTGGGCCTATGACACAAGAAATCTCTCTCCCCATTACTTGTCAGTCTTGCCAATATTGTACAATACATGTAGTGTGGCAACAGATTAACTAGGAATTGCCTCATGGAGGTCAAAGAACAGAAATTAAAATGCAAGCCCTCACAACAGCCCCCAAACTCGGGCTAATCAAAAAGCAAAACAAAATCACACTTTTGATGACCTGTGGTTTTTAGATTTCTAGATGGCTTTCTCAACAACTCAGTCTACAAGGTAAAATATGTTCATTCACCCTGAGAGGTTACCATAAATACAATCTGACAAAAGTTGCAGTGAAGTCATCTTAAAACATTCGCAGTGGTTGGGCCCTCCCTGGTGGCGCAGCGGGCTAAAGCACAGCACTAAGAAGCTTAAGCCACTTCTGCATGAGTTCGATTCCCGCCTGCCCTGGAGGAGATCCACATGGCGAGGCAGACCTCTCCTGACCCGCCCGTTGCTCCCCTCAGCAGTGTACTTCATTAATCTGCCTGTTCTGCTCCCCACTCTGTCTCTGGTGAATCCTCTCACCCTCCGCAACTCTGGCCTGTACCCCAGTTCTGTATGAATAAATAAATAAATCTTTAAAAAAAAAACATTCTCAGTGGCAGAGCAAATGAGGCAAAGGATTGGGGTGGAGGATACCAGCTACTGCAGAAGAGAAAGATACTTTTGGAGTCTAATATTTTATCTTAACAATGTGAATTTTCTATTCTATTTAACATTGAATTCATGGTGGTTCTAATTTTAGAGTTTCCCCCCCAAAATATTTGAGTACTGGAAGAAGCCCCATATTTTGATACCTTAATGAATAAGGAATGACTTAGCTGAAAAAAACAGCTACCTACTTGCATCCATTTTGCATAGAATTCCCTTAATTGACCATTGGTTTCTGTGAGGAGATTATGAGGATAAACAAAGAAAGAAGAAAGTTGATCAAGGAATTTTCTTAAAGATCATTGTGATGGTTACCTTGGTTACAGACAATATGAATGTACTCCAATAGAGTGATTTAAGTATCTATATCTATCTATCTATCTATCTACACACACATACACACACACACACAAACACACATACATAGAACCTCATTGTTTATTTTTGTACAATATTTGATTTCTCCTCTCAGGTGTAACTCCCATGAAATTCCCAGCAAGTCACTCGTGAACCATCATCATAGTCTCTTGTGCACTTCCTGTCCTACTTTAATCCATCTTTTCTGTGGAATGTCTTTGTTTTATAGTTACCTGCCATTCTTGTCTTCCTATATTATGTGGTTTTCCTATATTTCTCCTAAAAGTTAAATCATCCAATATTTTTCTTTTTCCTTCTGATTTATTTAATGAGCATAGAGTTTTATACTTTTGCAAGATGTAATGCTTGTTAGAGCATTTTCTCTTATAACTTTTACCTTCCACTTTTTATTACCTAGCAAAATATCTCAGCCTTCCTCTTGGAGCTTTTTGAGGGACTTTGGACCAGTTAAGTCCACTCTTTTGAAAAGTCCACCAGGGAGGGCCTACAAACATTTATTTTTATTTGTTTATATATAAGAGAATTAGGAGGTAGACCAGAGAGGATACACCAGAGACAGAATGGGGAGCAGAACAGGTGGATTGACTGAAATACACTGCTGAGGAGAGCAGCGGGCAAGACAGGAGAGGTCTACTGTGCCATGTGGATCAGCTCCCTGACTGAGATTGAACTCGTGCCACAGTACCTGATGATAGCTGGCTTGTCTATTTTGGGGTATTTGTTTATGTATCTTGGCTATTGTGAATAGTGCTGCCATACACAGGAGTACAGGTTTCCTTTAAAATTAGAGTTTTTGTGGGCCCTACCTGGTGGCTCAGCAGGTTAAAGCACAGCACTAAGAAGCTAAAGCCACCTCCACATAAGTTCGATCCCTGCCTGCCCCGGAGGAGACCACATGGCGTGGCAGACCTCTCCTGACCCGCCCACTGCTTCCCTCAGCAGTGCACTTCGACAATCTGCCTGCTCTACTCCCTACTCTGTCTCTGGTGAATCCTCTCATCGCCCCTGCACCTCTGGCCTGTACCCTAGCTCTGTATGCATAAATAAATAAATCTTTAAAAAAATAGTTTTTGTGTCTTTTGGATAGATTCCTAGGAGTGGAATTGTTGGGTTATATGGTAGGTCCATTTTTAGTGTTCTGAGGAACCTCCACAGACCTTTCCATAGTTACTAGATCAGTTTACATTCCCACCAGCATTTTTTTTATTATTTTATAATAGTTTATTTTACATTTTTACATTTTTTTTCCCATCTCAATTATAGTCCCCACGGGTTTCCATCACCAAGTTACTCGTGTGCCATCACCATAATCCCATGCACTTCCCTCCCCCCCCCCCCACCCCCGTTTTTTATCCCATTCCCCACTCCACCCCCACAAAATGTCTCTGGTATATGGCTGTTCATTATTCTTGTTATTTTCTTGCCTGGTCCATTATACTCCTGCTAAGAGTGAAACCATCCGGTATTTCTTTCTCTTTCTGGCTTATCTCGCTAAGCATTATCTCTTCCAGCTCCATCCAAGTTGCTGCAAAAGACATGCGTTTCTCTTTTTTGGTTGCTGAGTAATATTCCATTGTATATATGTACCACATCTTTTTTATCCAGTCATCTACTTTTGGGCATTTGGGCTGCTTCCATGTTTTTCCAATTGTAAATAAAGCAGCAATAAATATGGGGGTGCAGGTATCTTTTTCAATCAGCTTTTTTGTGTCGTTTGGGTAGATACCTAGGAGTGGGATTGCTGGGTCGTAGGGAAGCTCCATGTTTAGCAGTTTGAGGAACCTCCAAACAGTTTTTCATAGTGGCTATACTCGTTTGCATTCCTACCAGCAGTGCAGGAGAGTTCCTTTTTCTCCACATCCTTGCCAACATTTGTTGTTGCTAGTTGTTTGAAGATGTGCCATTCTCACTGGGGTGAGGTGATATCTCTTGTGGTTTTAATTTGTATCTCCCTTATTACGAGTGATGTTGAACATTTTTTTCACATACTTGTTGGCCATCTGCATTTCCTCTTTGGAGAAGTGTCTTTTTAGCTCTTCTGCCCATTTTTGATGGGGTTGTTTACTTTATCCATATATTTTTGTGATCAATCCTTTATCACTACTTTTGTGTGAGAAAATGTTTTCCCAACTAGTGGACGGTCTGTTGGTTTTTTGTACTGTCTCTTTTGCTGTACAGAAGCTCTTTAACTTGATGTAGTCCCATCTATTTATCCTTGCCTTCACTATTGTGGCGTTGGGTGCTGTCTTTAAAGATGTCGCTGAAGTGTATGTCGTGTAGTGTTTGACCCATCTTTGCTTCCAGGTACTTTATGGTTTCCGTTCTTATGTCTAGGTCTTTAATCCACTTCGAGTTGATTTTTGTGACTGGAGTGAGGCAGTGATCTAGTTTCATTTTTTTTGCATGTAGCTTCCCAGTTTTCCCAGCACCATTTGCTGAACAAATTTTCTTTGTTCCATTGTATCTTCTTTGCTCCTTTGTCAAATTAGGTGTCCATAAACTTGTGGGTTTATATCTGGGTTTTCTACTCGAATCCACTGGCCCACCAGCATTTTTAAGGTGGTTCTTTTATCTCCACAGCCTCTCCAGCATTTGTTTTCCTTCATTTTTTTTGTTTCTGGAGATCAGACCTCAAAGAAGTCTCGGGGATATATGTCATGGAGTAGTTGGCTTATGTTTTTGTCCATATATTTTATGGTGTCAGGCCTCATTTACAAGTCTTTTAACTATATTGAGTTGATTTTTATATACAGCTTGAGTAGTCTAGTTCCATTCTGGTTCTTTGGTCTTTCTCTTTGATCCTGACTTTAAATTTCTTCAGAAGGTATGATATGGTATAGACTTTTAGTGGGATATGAAATGTTTTGATCATCTGTTTATCAGAAATGAGAACTGAATTTTACAATTTTATTCATGTGTCCATTGAATGCAATGTTTCTTTTAGCTTGTTAATATGGTTATTAATAAATATAATAGCTATTCTGATGTAGATTAGGAGTAAATCTTATTTTGTTAGTGAAAGGTTCACGGCAGTTAAAAGATGGAGAGATCCAGGCAAAGTTTCTGATAGGTAGGAACTTTATTGCTCTCCTGACCCAGGGGGTCATGCTTGCTGGGGAACATGGGTAAATTTTTTGTAGTGCATGGAAGCTGCTTTTTCAGAACTGATTCATAAATAATGCTTATCAGTTCCTGGAATTCAGGCAGTTCCCAGAACTTAGTAGGCTCAAGGTTAGAAGGCTCCAGGCAGGCAAACAGTAACAGTCCCAGATGCAAACTTCCCCTGCCCCCACTCTCAATCTTATCCCAGAGGGCTACCTCAGCCATACAGTGAGATGATGATGTTTGGAACTTTTTTATTTTCATTTTTTCCTGTTGACTGCAGGTGATGCCTGCACTGTAGCTGCAGGCAAAGAGTTTCTAGCCTTTGATGAACTTCTTAATTCAAGACTTCATTTTTCCCCCCCCCCTGAGGGTTTTACCCATAACCCCCCAAAATCTGTTTGAAGTTTATAGTTGTGAGAGTGATTAGATTAAGTTGTTGGCTCCAGATTCCCTACTTTACCTGGATGAGTCTAAGCTCTGTTTCAAGAGTTTCCTAGAGCATCACTAATTCACTTAGTATTGGCTTTTCTATATTGCCTTTCTTATTTTCCCCATTATCTTCCTTGTGATAATCCACATTACCTACTATATAAACTACCTGTGTCAAAAGTGTTTGTTTCTGTAAGTTTCATGTAAGCCCAGGTTAAGATTCTACTTCTTTTTCAGCATTAAAGAAAAAAAGAAAAAACTCTAGAAGCTATACTAGTTAATATTTTTTTCTCATGGTGGCTACATCAGATTTTGTTGCTAAGATAATGGTTGTTTCATATCATAATTTAGGTGGCTGGTATAGGAATTACCAGGTTCTTCAGTTATAAAACCAGCCCATCAAATTTCACTTGAGGAGAGATTAGGGTGAAGATTTTGATAATTGATGAAATCTCTTTTTGAATTAAATTTTGTAATACATTTAGTGGAAACTTATCTATTTTATCTAAATTCTCAAACTTATATCTGAAATCTTTTATAATACTTTCTTTTTTTAAAAAAAAGATTTATTTGTTTATGCATACAGGCCAGAGGTACAGGGCGGTGAGAGGCTTCACCAGAGACAGAGTGGGGAGCAGAACAGGCAGATCCACTAAGTGCACTGCTGAGGGGAGCAGCTGGTGGGTCAGAAGTTTGCCACACCATGAGGATCACCTCCGGGGCTGGGGGTTGAACTCACACTGAAGCAGCTGCAGCTAGTTTGCAGTGCTGCGCCCTACCCGTTGTGGCACCAGGGAGGGCCCACTTTATGATATTTTCTAAAGTATTTATGGCTTGAGTAATGTATTTGTTACTGTGTTCACTTGTATTTATTTCTTCTCTCTTTTTGGTCAGTCTAGCCAGATCTTGGAAGGAGTTTAGATGCTAATGAGAACAGGGTGTTAGTTGTTAAAGTGAGGAGAGATAGCAGTGATTTTATATGCTGATGGGGACTGTCCAGCAGAGCACAATAAGTAACATAACATGAGCTGTTAAAAATGCTGACAAGTTTTGTCATCTTGCATGACCACAGAGATTTGAGAAGGAGGAAAGATGGAGCTCGAGACTATAGATTTGGTAGGTTTTATATATGCTGGGGATAGATAGTAAAATTGCCATGAATTTTACTCTGCTGGGGTGCAAGTTGGAGAATCGTTGGGAGATGGAAGAGAAGAGTTAGCTGAGAAAACAGGAGACAATGATCTAGAGAAATGTGTAAATTCAGGATGCATTCAGGGCTCCTCTAGGTTTGTGAGATTGCAATACCAGAATGTCTGTTGGTCTCCATTGGCTCCCTTGGCTGGACAAAAGGAAACAGAATTTGAGGAGAAGGAAAGTTGTTTAATCTGTCAACAATTGAGGAGAGCAGCAGACTAGCATCTGAAAGATCACTGTCCTGCTCTTTGGCAGAGGCAGGGGTGTTTATTCGGAGTTACATGGGCATAGAGGGTTGAGTGGGCAATATCAGCATGGCCATCCTTGTTTTCTGCTGATACTAGGTTGCTTTTGCCCTTTCTGGTGGTCACCAGTTCTGATGTTTCCATTGTAGTGAGGATTTTTGCCCTTGGAGTATAAATAAAACAGGGTTTATTAAAATTGAAGGAAAAGAAAGAAAATGGAACTACTTACCTGGTGAGACAGAGTAAGACATACACTTTGTTGCTCATCAGCCTGACATGCCATGTGGTTCTCTTCAAGCAAGTTAGACACATGGTCGGAGAAGAGTTTGATTTTATCACAGTGTGGTTTTAACACAGTATGTGGTCACACTCAGGCTTAAACATGAGAGGGGGTTAAGGAGTTGAAAGTAATGAAGTAAAAAGTAAAAAGTTACTCTGTAATGACTGGCCTTGGAATTCAGTCGTTAGGAAGGGAAGAGAAGGCATTGGCAGAATGAGTGACCCCTAGAGACAGTCTCAAGGTTGTTAAAATTAATTGGAGTTAGGTATGCTATGGAGAAAAGCCAGAAAAGTTAGGAGTGTGTGGCAAGATGGTAACACGCTAAAATAAAGATTTAAGGAGTATTTGCAATTACTGCTGAAGATGTAGTTACATGAAAACATGTGACTGCAGTGAGGTCAAGAACAGCATCTTAAGTGTGGGGAATGTGAAGACAGACAGAGGGAGAGGTCGGACTACTGAAAGGGGTAGATGAATAGGATAGAACTGCAGAGTGAGAAGGAGCTGGGAGTGAGAGGAACAATGGACTGCTAATTAGCAGTCAACAAGGAGGGGGATAGATGCTATAGTCCTGGTGTTATTAGATTCAACTGGGGCTTAGGAAGTCAAGTAGGTGAGAGGTGATGAGGAAAGACTAGGGTAAATGGTTCAGCAGCTATGGGAGGTGACACAGCACCAGTGAGAGATCTGTGAGAATTGAAGTGTCTCCAGGAAACTCTTTGTGGTATGGGAGCAGGAATGCAAATGAGAGTCTGTATTTTCTTCTGTGCACGTGTATAAGCCTATTATCTATAAATCAAGCATGTTTATGGTGCTGTTCGAATTTCAGGTTAGTAATTAAAAGGATGAATTTGCAATGTGTTTCCTGCCCAATTCTGATGTTTATTAGTTCTGTGAATCTGGGCAATGTACTTAAAACTGCTGTGCCTCAATTTTTTCATCTTAAAAGTGGATTCAGTATTGTATGTATATATTATAGCTTTGTTATGCGTACTAAAGTGAGTTAATGTGTGTATAGCACTCAGATTTGTGTCTAGCATATAACCACCACTATATAACAAGGGGCAGGGAAATTGTGGTAAGCCTGTGGTCCCAGAAAGTGTGGGAGAATGTAAAATATTTGGGAGAAACATTGAAATGATACAGTAACAACAAATACTATTTACCAATGATAAATCTGGAATGATCTGAAAAATAAAATAACTGATAGTAGATTATACCCCCATAAATTACTTGAATCCATACTTAGAGAATATATAATTGATTGGTAAATAAGTAAATAAAAAGAGGGAACACACTTTCCTTACAGTAGAATTCTATTAATAAATGTATTAGGAATTACAGAAATAATAAGTTAACAAAGGCAAATATCATAATAGTATGGATACTTGTTATAGGTAAGAATCACTGATGGATGCTAAATTTATTGGGAAAATGTTTAGTGAGAAAAATAAGAGTTTAATAGTGTCTAACTTATAAGATAATTACTTATTACTGAAGAAAAAGTATCTACCTTACAGCTGAATTGACAGAGACAATGAAATGACTACATTTACTATCACCAGTAATAGCATACAGACATATTTTATGAGATGTAAGGAGAAAATCAAGCATATAGCCTGTCTTTTTTTAATTTGATTTTTAAAAATAATATAACAGTTTATTTTTACATCATTTTGTGCCTTTTTCCATCTCAGTTGTAATACCTTGGGTATTACAACTTTTTTTATATAATGGATTTTCAAAAATTGATTTTCAAGGTAATCAATATCTAATAAGGAAAGTTCTTTTTATAGGATTGTTTCAGTCTATAAATGAAGAGAAAATAATAGGATTAGATTGTCACAGTGCATCTAGGCAATGATTTCCAGCAACTACTAACATCACAAAAAGAGAGGCAACCAGTTGCTGTGTTTCTCTAGATGGACGTCTATGATGGAAGTCACTTACTGAGTAGTCGGGCTAAAATTTTTGATCCTGGACACTTGTGGCAAATAAATGGATGTTTTGCAGAGAACCAAACAAAAGGTAAAGAGAAAGGTGAAACTTGCAAGCTGATCATAGATTTGAAGTACACAGCAAGGGAAGGAGAGTGAATGTTTTCAAAACAGGGGAAGGAAAAACCTAAGGGACTGTAATGATGATTCACAGGTGCTATGGTCGCAGGAGAACTACATGTGAGAGGAGAAATCAATTGTACAAAAATGAACAACAAAGTAAGAAAAATTTAAAAAATATTTGGACCCTGATTCTAATTCCACTTCATGAGCTACCATTTAATGGAAAGAAATACGTTTAAATGCATGCAGGGATGCAAAATCAAAACTGTGAGAAATGCTACCACCTCTCTGAGTTTCTTCAGCAAAATATTCCAAGGGAAAAAATTTAAAGCGAACTACCACATGAAAACATCTTAAGAGGCATACCAACACCCAGTGAGATAGGGACTTCACTGGATTCCAGTGCAAACATGATTTTTAAAAAGGGGCTTAAGAAAATGTGAACAGTAAAGAAAACTTGATATTTTGTCATCAGAAATTTTTTTTATTTGCTAGTGTAATATAGTTTGGTAATTTAAATAGCAGTGTACTCTGACATATTTAAATGTGAAGTAATATATATTGGCCATGGTTTAACTTTATATTATGAAAATGGATTGTGGGTGGCTGGGTGGGATAGAGATAAAAAAAAGATTGGCCATAAGTTGAGAATAGTTGAAGCTGGGTGATGGAATTCATCATATTATTCTCTCTGGTTTTATGTATATTTGGGGCTTTTAAAATAGAAGATTAAAAATACATCAATCATATTTTCCTTGAGAACGATCTGATGAACTTATGGCATGGTAGCAGTCTTATTCTCCATATGCCAACAATTCCCATGTTCTTCCCCAAATTCTGGCATAAAGCAACCAGCCAGAAGCTAGAGGTAGAGGACCAAGTCCCTCTGCGTATCCAACAAAGTCACAAAATTGCTTTCAAATATTTTACAATAAAGAAAAGCAAGATGTGTTTTTCTAGCACTTTACCCTTGAAAACCACATTTCTTTTTCTGACTAGCTTTGGTTTGTTTTTATTGGACTCATCAAAATGTTTATGAGTCAAATGTATTTGCTAAAAAAAATTTGATTTTTCTTAAAAATTTGTCAAAACTTTCTCCCACTTTCCTTTATGAAAGTGAAATTAGAAAGCTGGGATATAAAGACTGATTTTTTTCCTTCAGAAATGCTTGTTTTAATGTTTATTGAGGTAATATTCGTTTTCGGCGCCATATTTGATTTAGAGGTAAAGGTTCACACTGCTTCAGATGATGAAGATTACATCATTTCCCATAGTCTCTTAACCTCAGTCCTTTGCTCCTCATCTCTGTCCTTTCCCTCTAGCGGCCTCAATTCTGCAGTCAGAGACCTTGGCTTTGTTCTGATGGTTCCTTTGTTTTCTTTCTCTGTATTTCACATATGAGGAAAATTATCTGGTATTAGTGTTTCTCTTTATGACTATTTTTGCTTAATAGAATCCAGTTCCAGTTCCACTTATGCTGTTACCAATAGCAAAATTTCATTTATTATTTTTTTTAAATAGCTGAGTAGTATTCCATTGTGCATGTATACCATGTGTTCTTTATTTACTCATCTGTTTTTGGCACCTAGGTTGTTCCCATACGTTGGCTATTTATTGTAAGTAGTGGTACTGTGAACACAGAAGTGCATATATTATAAGGGGCAGGCACCAGCAAACACAGGCATACCCAAGGAGCAGTTGCTTGGGTTTGTCACCCACCAGTTAATGCAAGCCCAGGCAGAAAAATAAGTTCCAGTTCCTGGTCAAAAATTTCCACCTGTGGGCTCTCCCTGGTGGCGCAACAGGTTAAAGCACCACATTATGAAGCTCTCCAAAGCCACTGCAGCACTAGTTTGATCCCCCGCCAGGGAGCTGACCCACATGGCGTGGCAGACCTCTACTGACCCGCCCACTGCTCCCCTCAGCAGTGTATTTCAGTAGATCTGCCTGTTCTGGTGAATCTTCTCACCTACCACACCTCTGACCTGTACCCCAGTTCTGTAAGCATAAATAAATAAATCTTTAAAAATATTTTTTTCCACCTGCCCATTTCTCCCCCCAACCTAGAACTGTAAAAACCTCTCATACCCCTCCCTCAGTGTGACTTCTCTGATTTAAACTTTTTGGGGTTAGTAAACCTCGCCCAGGAGCGTAGAAATAAACCTGCTTTTGCTTTTCCTGGCCTCTCTTAGCGTCCTCTTTACTGCTCCAAACCTTTCATATATCCCTTTGAATTTTTGCATTGTCTGTTAGACACCTATGGGTGAAATTGCTGGATCAGAAGATAGATCTATTTTTTTTTAAAGCAGTGTTTTAATAATACTGTTTTAATAATACTGTAGGGACTGTACTAGTCTACATTTAAAACAACAACTTATGATGATTTGTTTTTCTTTACACCTTTGCCAACTTGTTTCTGGACTTTCTGATATGGATTATTCTCACTTTGTGAAGGAAACTAGATATTTGCATTTCCCTGATGAGAAATGTTGATATCTTTCTCTTGTGCCATTGCCATCTGTGTGTCTTCTTTGGAGAAATGTCCATTTAGATCTTCCATCCATTTTTGATTGGGTTATTTGTTTTCCATCTACTTCCATGAATTTTGTAATAAATATTTTCTTCACATTTTACTCCTATTTTTCTGGCCAGTTCTACCCAGGTTCCTCTGTGGGTTCATCTTTCTCTGCTTGTGCCTTGGATATTAGAATTTATCCAAGTTCTATTTGGTTCTTCTCATCCTACACACTTAAAGCATTTTCTAATTAATTGACTGTTATATCACATTTTCTATATTGACTCTGATTTCTCAGCTTTATGCCAGATCTCTATATTCAACTGCCCATTATAATACAACATTCAAAAGCATCTGCAGGTCTTAAAATCAATAAATACAGAAACAAACACTGTATTTTTCACCCCAAATCTGTTTTCACACCAGTTTTTATTTTTCCAATAACCATGTTCTGTTCCTCCTGACATCATTTTTACCCACTCTTTTAAATTTTCTTTAATGTACCTTTAATATGTCTCCTCATCTGAATTTCCAGTGCTAAGACCTTGCTTCAGAGCTTCTTGGTCTCCATCATCTATCTTTCAATTACAGTCAGTTTTTTTAAACTAAATGTCTTCATTTTTACAAAATAAAATTCAATCTGTATGTCTCTACCATAGATTTAGAGTTATAAAATATGAGCTGATCATGTCACTGCCTCCATTTTACAACCCCTCAAAAATTCTTTACTAAGACCTACAACGTCCTTAATTGTTTCATCATTCTTGGGGACTTTAGAGTACATCCAAGTTTTTAATTTGTAGATACCCTAGAATAATATATTCTCTCCCAATCTCATGCCTTTATCTGATTTCTCTTTATGCTGTCACTACTTTCTTACTACTTTCTAGCTTCGGCACCTAAAGTTTAGATTCACTCTTGATGAATCAGTTCAGATAGCAGCTGGACTGTTGTGTTCTTAATGTATCATTGTCTCTTTTTTCCTTGAGTCTAAAATGGTCCCAATTCAGAGATTATGCCTCATGTAGCCTTATGTATTCAGTGATTCTTTTGTTGAAAATTCAAAGGTTTGAGAAACCCTAATTTACAGGTATGGTCAGAAAAATATTCTTGGTGGAGTAAGATTTGAATGGTTACTTAACAGAAGGAAATAGCAGGATGCAAGTATATTATGGGATATACTAGTATATCATGGGATGTCTAGTATATTTACACAGGGGATACATTAGTATTTGAGTATATTTGCAAAATATACAAGACAGGATGTACAAATATACTAGAATAGTGAGAAGTCCAATCAGGTTAAAAGGGCTTGGTTTAGGAGGGAGTGAGTTCTTGAAAACATGATTGTTAGATCCAATGCAAAGACAAAACTTTTCGAATATATTCTGTAAGCAGTTTGAAGAAGTATGTGAGCACACTTTTATGATCAAAAAGGTGGTGTGCTCAAAGCAAGTTTATTCGAATTTTTAAATAAGAAATTCTTGATATCTACTCTAGATTTTGATGCAAAAACTCCCCAGGTGACTTATATAACTAGACTGGAGAACTGTCATCTTATCTGTCATGGTTATTTGAAGATAAACTGCAAAATATATAACTGGCTTACCACATTTAATTTTAAATCTATGCTTGTCTTTGTTAGAAAGGCGAGTTTCCTGTAAACAGCAGAAGGTTGGACTTGGTTTTGAAATCCATGAAGCTATCTTTTGTCTGGTGAGTTCAAGCTATTTGCATATAAGCTACTATTGAGGTATCTCATTGACATTTCATCATCATCATTATTATTTTTGTATTGTCTTTCATTTTCTTGAGGGCTTTCTATTATGTTTGGTTTGGTTCCAATTCCATTGTCTTATGTGTTGCTTCTGTTTTTGTTTATGGGTTCTACTGAGGTTAGTACATAATGGACTATTTGTGTGGCCCATTGAACTGTCTAGTCTCTGGCCACCTAGTTACTTTCCTCCTCCTCATCTATTTAAGTAATTTGAATGTCTTTTGCCTTGGCATTCTTTGTTTGTGGCTTTATAATAACTCCATTAGGATTTCTTTCATGTGTGAATTGCTGTTGATAAATTCTTTCAGTTTATGTTTTTCAGTGAAGCTCCTTATTTTTCCTGCTGTCTTCTATATTGTTGATCTGGGTAAAGGATTCTGAGCTGGAAATATTTTTAATACTTTGAATATTTCTTTCCAGTCTCTTGATGATGTTAATATGTCTGCTGAAAAATGTGCTAATAGTTTGATTGGTGTTTCCTTATACCTTACCTTTTCTTCATGTTTTTAGTATTTGACCTGATTGTTGGTTCTTGACCAACAATATGATTATTATGATGCATCTTAGTATATGTCTACCTGGTGTCATTTTTGGGGGGGCTTCTTGGACCTCTTGGATCACAACTTCTGAATCATTTCCCAAAATGAGATGGGTTTTTGGTGATAAATACTTTAAAGAGGTTTTCTATACCTTTCTCTTTTCTTCTCTTTCTGCTATCCCTTTGATATGGATATTATATCTCTTCAATTTGTCAAAAAATGCTGTTACCCTGTTTTCATTTTTTTCCCCTCTACCTTGTTCTATTCTTGTGTTACCCAGTATTGTGTTTTCAAGTTAACTAATCTCTCCATGGCTTCCGTTTGTCTAGGCCTTACAATGCATGTTTTAAAGCCAACGATAGTATTTAATGCCATTATTTCTAAATGCAGATGCTTCATATTTTCATTATCCTTACTCTGCTGCTGTTTTCTATGCTCTCTTATTTATCTATTTTTTAAAAGTTCATCAGCATTTCCAGGACTGTTAGCCTGAAATCAGTTTTCATTTCTCTACAACTCCACTGAACCAGGCCTCCTTTCAGGATTTTGTTACTCTTCTGATATCTGTACCGTGTTCATCTGTTCCCTCATTTTTGATTTTGTATGGGTTTTAGTAAGAATAAATCTCCAACTGTTGTTTTTGTACTTACTGGCGCATTCAGGGGATGGTACAGGCAAAGGGTAATAGATACAAGAGGAACAGGTCAGCAGACTCGGGAATTTGAAATTCCTGTTGTACGTCATTTCTTTGAGGGTGTGGCAGATGTCTTAGCGATCTCAGCCAGGACCTCAGTAGTAGTCTTAGCTATGAGGAAATCCAGGTGCTCAGACCTGTTTCAAGCTGTAGCTGTTCTATGTTATGGGCCTCAGGCTCGAGCCAGTGCTTTCGACCCTCTCTTCCCTCCCACAATGCTCGGTCCTTCCTGGGCACCTACTCCTGTGTCCCCTTATCCAGTGCAGAGGCAGCTCTTAAGAGACATGATGTTGGCCCTCCCTGGTGGCGCAGCGGGTTAAAACACAGCACTAAGAAGCTAAAGCCACTTCCGCATGAGTTCGATCCCCACCTGCCCTAGAGGTGACCCAAATGGCGCGGCAGACCTCTCCTGACCCGCCCACTGGTCCCCTCAGCAGTGTACTTCGTCCATCTGCCTGTTCTGCTCCCCACTCTGTCTGTGGTGAATCCTCTCACCATCTCTGCACCTCTGTCCTGTACCCCAGTTCTGTATGCATAAATAAGTCTTAAAAAAAAAAAAGACATAATGTTAGTTTGTCCCCAAGTCAGTGGCTATATGGGGCTGTGCACCACAGCCACTCGTGGGGGATTGTATGGCCCTGTTATTACTTTAACCAAAGTTCACTTAGAATTTTTCCAATCCCTTTCAGGTGGGCTGGTACTGCTAATATACATGATGATAATCAATTTTTCCCTCAGGTGTGTTTACTTTTATTTTGGATCAGTTTTGTTGTGCATGTCTGCAGAAGGTGAGCCTGACATCTTTACTCTGCTGCTGTCTTGCCATATTTCCCCAAAGTTGTAAATTTTAGTACAACAGTAGTATAAACAGTACTAGAAAAGGTTATTATTATATCTTAGGACTTTACTGAATTTTGTAAAAACTTACCTATAGTGCATTTTCTATATGTAAGGGGAAAAACTCAGACAACTAAATTTCTTCAGTAGAAATTATGTTATTTTTAGAGGCAAAATCAGTACAGAAATGCATAACCATTTTTATCCATACCAGTGCAGTAGTTGATTGAAAAACAACACCATAAATAACTGAACCATCTAGAGTTAATTAGAATTGAACTTATTTTTTAGTGCTGGAAAGATAAGATTGATGATGAAAATAAGATTGATTGTGATTTAGATCACTTCATTTTAAGACTGATAATAATCGAAAATGATAGAACCAATGCAAAATTATAATTTCTAAATCAACATTCTAATGTCAAATCTAAAAAAATTATAATGCTGATAATCTGTGAATTCTGTCTGCTTACTACAATAAAATAAATTACTGTTTAATTATGTCCCTTGTTTAAAAGTAGCATCCAGTTTGGGCCTGAAAGAGGATAGCAAACTAGACTTTCCCTTTGGGAGAATTCTATTTAAGCCAGAGGATCTTAATTTAGATGATCTAAATTACATTTCTTACTCATCAGAAATGCCAGCACGCTGCTCTGAATATATTCTTAATAACCTTAAAGACAGGGAGTCTGCCTGATTTTCTGAAATTTAAAAGAGGTTCTTATCATGATTAATACTTAGAATTATTTCTGTGCCTTCATATCAAAACTGAATAAGGAATATAGATAATTAGAGTAAATCAAAATGTTTAACCAAAGAAGTAGAAGTTAAAACATGTTTATATTTAAAATCTAGAAAGCTTTTAATTTTAATAAGGGGAATACCAAGATTAAATATTATGGACCATATACCACTTAAGTTATGTGTCTGACTAGTGCTTATTGGAAGCCTGATACAACTCCATGTGAATCACAAAGGTTTATGACATATGATTTTTAGTTGCTAATCAACTAAAGAAGAATTTGCAAGTATAAATTTAAAACCAGAAAACCCACTGCTTTGGGTACAACAGTATTTTTAGGTAATATAGTTATGTAGTGAATATATTGATATAGTTACTTCTAGTCACTTTCTTCCTGAGGAAACTAGAAAGAAATAGAGAGAACTCTCTTATTTTATAACTATTAGGCTGAAATTCAGAGAGCTATGAGGAAAGTGTTCTTTGCTGTTTTTATAATGCCATAAAGAAAAGAGATAAATAAATTTCTGGAACTACTGTTATTTTCTCCTAAGTCAATAATGGGAATACAGTTGTGGTTTAATAATATTAGTTCATAGTTGGCTATATCATGTTTGCAGTACTTTCCAGATATTCTATATCCTTTAAAATATTCTATCTATTTCATTCAATAGTTATTAAGAGTGGAGTGTTGAATTCTGAACTAAATTGTAAAATTTTATGATTCTCTTTTTCTGTTAGTTTTTGCTTTATGTATTTAGAAGTTGTTATTAGGTACATACACAGTTAAGATTGCTGGGTATTCTTGAGTTTTCTCCATTATTATCTCTATTCTTGATACAATTCTTTCTTCTGAGTTTTTTATATAATATTAATATAATCACTTTTTTTCTTTGAATATTTGCTTGATGTATTGATTTATATCCTTTTTCCTTTGTTAGTATATATTTTTTTTTGAAAGATTTATTTATTTATTCATACAGAACTGGGGTACAGGCCAGAGATGCGGAGGGTGAGAGGATTCACCAGAGACAGAGTGGGGAGCAGAACAGGCAGATGGACGAAGTACACTGCTGAGGGGAGCAGCGGGCGGGTCAGGAGAGGTCTGCCACGCCATGTGGTCACCTCCGGGGCAGGCGGGAATCGAACTCATGCGGAAGCGGCTTTAGATTCTCAGTGCTGTGCTTTAACCCGCTGCGCCATCAGGGAGGGCCTGTTAGTATATTTTAATATATTTATAGAAAAAATACCATTGAATCCTGTTTTATAACCCAATTTGAATATTAACTAATTAGGTGGTTAGATTTAAATGTGTTATTTTTCTATTTGCCTTTTATTATATCTATTTTTGTTTGCTTTTTCTCTTCATTCTTCTGTATTTTTTTTAAAATTTTGTTTTTTTTTTCTTCAATTTGTTAGGTATATACTTTTATGGGGAAATCATTCTGTCATGTATTAGATATACATTTAACTGACTGTCCATCCTTGAAATAATATTATGCTTCTGGGTGTACAAGACTCTCAAAAATTGCCTATTGTCAATTTCTCCATTTTATTGATTGTGTTATTTTGGACGTACATCTTATCTCATTATATGTTATTATTTGTGCTTTTGATCAGCAAGTATTCACTAAAGCCATTAACAGTAAGAAAAAGCTTCACATTTACTCCCATTTTTATCAGTTATGGAAGTCTTATTTGTATAGGTCCAGATTTGTACCTGATGTCAAATTTGCTTTTACCTGATCAACTACCCTTAATGTTTCATCGTGCATACTAGCAAAAAAATGATTTCCTTCGGACTTTAGTTGTGTTGAAAAATACCTATTTTATTTTATTATAAAAGAATTGAAGGATATTTTCAGTAAATTCAGAGATTTTGTTTCAAACATTTTGTTCTTTCATTAATTTTGGAAAATTCTTGGCCATCATCACATCAAATATTTATTTTGCCTTTTCTGTCTTTGCTTCCTGGTACTCAAGTTTTATCTCTAATATTTTTGTGTTTTAGTTTGGATGATTTTTATTGGCTCTTTCTCCATATTCACTCATTTTCCCACTATCTAGTTACTTGATTGATCTATCAAAAGGTGTCTTCATTTCCTTTATAATTATTTTGTGTGTATTTCCATTTTACTCTTAAATTCTTCATCTGTTTATTAACTTTGTGCCCACTCTACACTATATTCTTTAACATATTATTCAAAGTCATTAAAAAAAATCCTGTCCAAATAGTTGTAATGGCTTGACAATGTATACTTTACCGCCTGAAACTCAATATATATATATATATGTAAAAGATTCCACTGAGACATACATAAGTGTGTACTTCAGAACACAGTGAATTGAGCTAGAACATATGGTCTCTGTAGACAAGGCCTGAGGGCCTCTTCTTTCCCCTAACTGAGAGCTAAATAATACCACCAATTACAATATTTCTAAAAACAAAGAGAAGAGAGGAATTCAGCTATGGGTCTGGCAACACAGATGGAAGATGAAGATAAAGAATTACAAGGTTGAACCTGACTCTACCCACAGTGCTCACTCTTCACAGTAAATGTCAGCAAATCTTTATCTTGGTATCCCTAGAGCAGGAAGGAAGCTGTGTTAGAAGATGAACTTGGAGAGGTTCACTTCTTAAATGTCTGTATCTGAGATAACACTAAATAATTTTTGCATGTAATTTAGAACATCATACTATGTTAGTTTCTCAAATATCTGGAGCAGGTTTATTCCATTCAGATTGTGCTGAGCTCTTTTTAATTACAGTTAAGTTGTATTGAGTAAAAGCATTTATAAAGCAAAAAAGGGAAAAATTACTTCTTTAGAAAGGATTTGGGTGATATAGCAATATAAATGTGAAACAAAAGACCAAAAGAAAGGGAAGGTGAAAAGTACCATTATAGGTAAACATACAGACCATTTTCTTTGAATAAAGAGGACAGTAAGAAATTTGGCCAGAGCCAACAACAGCCTACATCAAGGTTAACTTTGGCTACATTATTGGAATTTTCATGTTCAGAGAGTTTAATTTCTGTATGCTCGTAAGGATGATAACAAAAGCATTCACTGACAAAGCATTTTGCACAGTGTAGCAGAAAAAAATTGCACAATAATGGATAAACCCCTTCTCCAGGGAAAGGAAAAAGTCTCTGCTACAGTGGAGGGTACTCAGAAGCTTGAATGGAATCGTAGCAACAGATAACTGTGAATTCAGGGAACCCACCTACATGGGGGCCTGACCAGTTTGTTTGACCCAACTTTGAGTGGCTCCTGTAAATGCCATGTGTCACGTATATACACTATGATTTCACTTATCTTAAAGGAATGAAGTACACATAAAACTAGCTATTAAGTTTAAAACACTGAAGTAATTTGCAAATTTTCCTACAGCATAATAAATTAAGCATGGAGAACACTAGGAATGCAATTTGCAGTCATTTATAATGCAGTGTTTTATGTTAATAATTCAAAATCACATGCTATTTGGAGACACTTCTAATTAATGTATTTATGAAATTGTCAACTGTGACTGTTTTGGTTCCATTTAGCTAAACATTTCAACAGGATTTTCTTGTTGTTATTTAGTGTGCTTGATGGCACCAGCAATATCAAATGTAGGAATAATGCAAGTTGGTTGTGCAGGATTTTTTCATTGTTAAAACTCTTTTCTGATTACACCTGCAAACAACTCAAGTTAATGACCTCCTTCTCCTCTAGTACCAAATCCAAATGCTTAAGATGCTTTGTTGAAAAGTTTTAAAGGAAAGTGCAATGACTACTTGGATCAATAATTAATTGAAAAGTCATGTTCATACCTTGTTAAAGTGTTTTAAATATTAAATACAATTCATATCTCAAATCCATAGAAACTGACATTTCCTTAGTGTTGATAATCATGCCTGTTAGCAGCCATTTCCTTATATTATCATCTTTATTTGGATATTTTTGAACATGAGGAGAAGACTAAATATTCATAAGTTGGTGTGTTGAAATTTTATTATAATTGGAATTCATCCAAGCAAAGTTTAATCCTCCTGAGGGTATTTTAGTAAAATTAAAGAAAACTACCTCAAGACTAAGAATAAAGAAAATTAAAAATAGACTGTAGTGGTGTCTTATACATTCATAATACTTAGATGAGTAAAACATTAATCTCCTAGTTTTAGAGATTCTGTGACATTTTTGTATGATACAGGTAGAGATGGATATACACTTTTCACTCACTAAGAGAAAAGACATTTTTCATCCTTCTATTGGATCTCTGATGTGGTCTGAATCAGGCAGAATAATTCATACCTCTGTGAGTTACAGTCAAATTGTACATTATTGTCACTCACTTGACAGTACTTATAGCTGGACAACGCCAAGCTTAATCCCCACAGCAGAAAATTGTCACATTTGGAAACCAGATATAAAGGGAACTGCAAACTGGCCTGGAAGGTTTGGAAACAGTCAAGCAGTGATTTCTGTGTTTTGTTTACTTTTGAAATTCTATCAAAGCATTCATTTTCATATCTAAAGCTTATTTACTGACTACACAGTTGAACCAGAACATTGAATCCTTGACATTGGGGAGGGAGGATTCGAATATATTGATGGTTGTGGGATATCCAAAATAGTTGATGACTTTTAAAAAGAAAGATTTATTGATTTATGCATACAGGAACTTGGGTACAAGTCAGAGGTGCGGGATTCACCAGAGACAGATTGGGGAGCAGAACAGGCAGATGTTCTGAAGTACACACGGAGGAGAGCAGTGGGTGGGACAGGAGAGGTCTGCTGTGCCATGTGGGTCACCTCCCTAGCAGGGGATCAAACTTTTGCTGCAGTGGCCACAGATAGTTTCATAGTGCTGCACTTTTAACCCGTTGTGCCACCAGGGATGACCCAAGAGTTGATAACTTAAAAATTTTTGTGGCTTTTGAAAAGAAAACAAATTATGTTATAAGTGTGTGTGGGCAATCATTTTAACCACAGAGTTCCTTTAACATTATGAATTGAAGGTTTCCATTGTGTTGTTATAGGAAGGATAGCATTGAAAAATCAAAATGTAATAAGAACAGTGAAGTGACTATTTCTACAAATGTTTTAATATTAAAGTACTTATCAGGCCAAACAAACAAACAAACAAACAAACATGAAATACAGTGATTATAGTTTTCTAGCCTTTAAGTTGGTCATCACCAGTTATCTTGCAGTGTTTTAACAGATAAATCTGAAGATCCCTGGATTTTACATGTTTCTTTCTTTTTCTATAAAATAACTCCAAAATAACCTCTAAGAACTTGAAAATGATTTTATGTTTTTCTCAGATTTTTAAAGGATTTGTCCTGCAGCCTGAAACTAAAATGAAATGTTAGGAATTCCAAATTTCTTTAGTGGCAGAAACTTGTCCTCATCTTCAGTCAGATGCTTCAGGATCTGTAAGAGTGGGGAGAGCTCATACTAGATCCTGAATCCCATCTAGTTTCAGATTTATACTTAGCTATGTCTGCCTGGATATGTCAAACTGTTTTTCAAAACACTTAAGTTGAATGAGAGTAGGAAAGACATAATATGTCCTCTATGTTTCCTTTTGTATGAAGTTCAATATCAAGAGAAACTAACATACTGTGATAGAAATTAGCATAATAGTTACCTTGAGAGAGAGGTGAGAAGTGACAGGGAAGTTTGGGCTCATTGGTTTTCATGAGAGGTCATGAATAATGAGCTAGGTATTATTCTCAAAACATGTAAATCCAAATACCATTACAGGCAGTGGTTGGGATTGGGGGAAAGAATGGGGATAGGATAATTTTACAAAACTTTTTTTTTTGAAGAATTCTTGGGATAGCAAGAACTGCTCAGGAAAATTTTGTGAAAGTTGAGAGTCAAGTATTCTGGGTGAACAGCAGAACGAAAACAAAGGAATTGATTATGTATGGGGAACTTTTCTTATGTTTCCACGAAAAATTTACTAAGCCTGAAAGACTTACATTAATACTAGCAACTCTCTTGCATTCTTTTTATAAATTAGGGTATGCTGTACATTTAGTAAAATATGCACAATTGAGAGCACTCTTCTACATATTTCTACATATGTTTCCACTCATGTAACTGTCACTTAAGGTACTGTATATTTCTGTTCCCCAAGAGTTTCTTCCTGCCTTTTTGCATATCCATGATTCCCTCTCCCTGACTATTCTGATTCTTCCTATAAGCTAGTAGATCTGTTCTTGAAGCTTATTTTTATTGGAGGTAAGAAGAGGGAGAAAAGTTGGGTTAAGAGACTGGGAAAGATCAGTCTTCAAGAAAAAGATCAATATAAAAGATAAAATTTATTGATGAGAAATATTTTTGAGAGTTCATGTTGTCCTTTATCCTAAGTTCATTTTATGCTTTAGTCCATCTCAAGCTGACCTAGGCCCATTTCAAGCGCTTAGTTGTTACAATCAGTCCAAATCAAAATAACTGACTTCAGAGGGGAATAAAGATTCTTGTCGAACATCTTCGATCTATTGAATAGCAACATATTTAATACATAGTGCTTTATGAACTATTCTTATTTCCCTTCTCTTCTTGACTTTAATCCCTGCACTTGAATACCTGTATCATGTTGTTTTCCCTTTTGCTTTCATAGTCAACACAGCATACATTAAAACTTCCTTTTTCATTTGCTCTCTATTCTAATTCAAGATCCCCCACATATGCATTTCATTTTCCCTTATATCTTGAATCAGACTTCCTAAAACCTTGAGTAAGGCCTGACCCTACTTAGTTTCCAAGATCTGATGAGCTCAGGTTCATTCAGTGCTGTGGGGCCTTGGACTAGTGTTTTCTCATAGCTTCTGTCTGTCTGGATAATATATAGAAATCTCTCAAAAGCAGTATCATATTCCCTCCTTCTTTGACTGAGGAATTGTTCATTTGGTGAATTTAAATACAAGCATATACATATCTTCCTGATATGTGTGTTTCTTAGCTCCTCTTCCTTTCAGATTGTTGATTGTTCAACTTAGACATACTATTTTTGTTTCAGACATAAGTCTCAGGTCATCAAGTTCTAGCAACAAATCCCCAATTTCAGTGCAGTAGGATGCCATAGGAATCATATTAAAAGTTTCATTTTGTAAGATTAGGTGCTAACTTCTGATCTGATGACTTCTTCATGTTATATATTTGACATAACTAGGACTCTTTGGAGACTCCTTTGTTAAAAATTTAAGTTCACGTTGTTATCTTTACCATCAGTTTGTAGGTACGCAAAGCAGACCTCTCTCTTTCATTCCCGTACAAGAGACATGTATCTGAAAATAGCTGGTATCACTTTCATTTCGCTAGTGCTTACTTTGCACTTCGTAAACATTTGAATAAAGGTAAAATTAAGGTCACTTCTAACTTCTATATACTTGCATATATTAAGGATTACAAGGACATTTTAATCTGTCTTACAATTTTTGTCCAACTTATCTTGATTTAAGAGTAAAAACAAACTCCTAGTGACTCAAGAGTCCTATATCACCCTTCCTTCTCTGATCTTACCTGTCTTCTCTCTCTTCCTTGCTCAGTCACCTCCAGTCACTCTCATCTCCTTGGTATTGTTCAAACACACCAAGACCATTTTTTGCTTTAAGACATTGGCCCCTTGAAAGCTATTATTGCCAGGAATGTTGTTCCTGCAGATATCTAAATAGCCACTTGTCTACTTTATTATATCCTCACTTCAAGCTTCAAATCTACACTACCTAAGCCAGAATGACTACTATATAAACTGCAAATATTATTTTTTAGTACTATTAGCAAATAGGCACTCCCTGTATGGTACCAACCCTTTTTTTGTGACAAGACCCTCATCAAATCTCTCAAGATTTGTCAACTTCTGTCATGAGCATTTTAATTGAGCCACCAGAAATTGATCTAACTATGAAGCTTCCCCATTAGTACCTCAACATTCTTGTGTCTCCATCACCCAAATGGTCCTTCTGAAAAGCTCCAGTCTCCTTCATGCAATTTCTTCTTTCCCCATAGAGAACTTGCAATTTTCACACCTGTTCATCAAAGCAGAGTTTTGACTGGTTAGTGGTGACACATTTCTCCAAAGACATTCATTTCAGTACATTGTCTTTGCTTTATATTTTACAAGTTAAAAGCCTATTGGGAAGGATTCCTCCGAATGAATAGAGAACTGCTATTCAAATTAGTTATTCAAATGTAAAGGGGATAATATATTAAAATATATGCAGGTGTAACATTTTTACTTCATTTTAAAAATAATTTCTTTTCATTTTTAGGGGCTTCTGGGTCTTTCTTTTTCTTTCTTTTTTTTTTTTTAAGATGTACTTATTTATGCAGACAGAACGGGGGTACAGGCCAGAGGTGCAGGGATGTTGAGGGGATTCACCAGAGACAGAGTGGGGAGTAGAACAGGCAGATTCGCTGAGGGGAGCAGCGGGTGAGAGACATGAGAGGTCTGTCGCATCATATGTGGGTCACCTCCCCGGCCAGGATTGAACTCATGCTGAAGTGGCTGCAGCTAGCTTTGTAGTGCTGCACTTTAACCTGTTTTGCAGCCAAGGAGGGTCTGCTTTCTTAAGCTGAGCAGATAGTGGATGGAGTACAGAATTAGGGAGAGCCAAGGGACTTTAGCTGCTTTCTCTGAGAAAAGGTGAGGGGAAGACATAGGAGTTAGAAAGTCAGTGACAGGTAGGTGATAGAATTTGGAATTTGGGATTTAAGATAACTATCACTACAAGATAGCCACAAGAAGGAGTGGAGCTTTAAGACTGGGGAGCTGAATGTCAGGAGTTTTTCAAAATGCTGTACCTCTCTTGAAAAAACTGTCAGTATCTGTAACAAAATTCCTCTTAGCTCAAGCAAGTTACATTTAGAACTGGCTAATGAATTTCAAAAATAGATAGTTATTTTAGGGATTAAGAAAATGTTTTATCTACAGGTTTGTTTTAAATTGGATGAACATCGTTTGAGAGATAGGGCCAAGAACTATTAAATGAATTTAAGTCAACTAAGATCTGAATTATCTTACTTGCATAATCTCTTCATATAATTAGTTAATTTTAATTTTCTTTCTTTGGAGTAAATCCTTAGAAGTACTTGGGAAGTAATGTAACAATAGAGTAATTGTATGTTTTTATACGATTCCTAATCTTGAACTGTTGTTTTTCCCATATCCAACTCAACAGCAGTGTTTTAAACAATATTCAAGTCATGCAAAGCCATCAACCTTGTTTTCAATTTAAATACAACCCAAACTCATTTTCTTTTCACCCTCCTCAATTCGTTGGTTAATGTAATTATAGACTGTATACCCACTGGGACAAGCACAATTGGTATAAGCAGGTTTGGGGACGAACTTTATTGACTTTAGTTGAGCAGATAAACTTACTAGGTGGCAATAGACATGTGTCAGTATACCGAGTGGTAGAAGCTACTTTGTGGAAGTGATTGCCTGCCATGGTTTCATTCATGGCATAGAGTGTGGGACAGCAAGGTCAGTGTAGAGCTTCTGGAATGCTAATTGCACTTATTTTCTTTCTTTTTTTTTTTTTAAGATTTAATTATTCATACAGAACTAGGGTACAAGCCAGAGGTGCAGGGGTGGTGAGAGGCTTCACCAGAGACAGAGTGGGGGAACATAACAGGCCTACTGATAAAGTACACTGCTGAGGGGAGCAGCAGGCAGGTCTGGAGAGGCTTGCTGCACCATTGGGGTCACCTCTTCCAGAACTGAGGCTGCAGCCAGCTTGCAGTGCTTGGTCCTAACCCATTGTGCCCCCAGGAGGGCCTAATTTGTATTTCTATAGGAAAGGAATACATATTATATGCAAGTGATGGCTTCAATCCCATCACTTATAACAGAATTAAATAGGATTTGGAAATACAGCAGTGCTAGCTTTTATCATTGCTATCCTGAATTTGAATACCTTTGCACCAAGTTTTGTAAAACACAAATTAACATTATGTTCCATTTTGCCAAGTTGTCTCCATAAGTCGGTGTACCATGAGATAAAAGAGCTGTTTCCTCTTATGCTTCTAACCTCAGGCATAATTGTCTTTTCCATGTTTCACTTTGATCTCAGAATAAACTAGAATACTTTATTGGTACTTTCTGTAAATGATTTTTCACATGGCTTGTTCTCTTATACTAATTCTGGGGGAGGTAGCATGGGATAGGGATTGGATAGGTTTCACCAGGTAGGCAGACCTCAATTGAATTTACAAGAATTATAGCCATGTGCTATGGGGAACTTTGATAGAGCTTTGTTATCCTTGCCTGCAAAATGGGTATTAATGTAACTTAGTAGGGTTATGAGAATTAAATAACATACTATGACAAAAAGCCTAGCACAGTGCATAGCACTGAGTAGGCATTTAATCAATGGCAACTATTGTTAGTAACTATCTTATTCTGTCTTCTCTCCATTGCAGTGATCTGTTATCAGTTCTCTTTATGTGTTAGATATTAATATCTGCTTTCGTGACACACTAGTCCTTGAAAGTTACCTTGGCAGTCTATTAAATAGCCATTTGGAATAAGAAGACTAGAACACATGATTGAAGAGATAAACCCACCTCTTAAATGTGATTCACTTAGTGCTTTGCAAAATAAAATAAAATAAAATAAAAAATAAAAAAACCAACACCACCACCATATTGATGACCTGGTTTAAAAGTACCAGCAGAAGGATGACTTCCATTCATATCCATTATGATTTATATTTTTGTTTTGATTTTTTAGTTATCATAGTTTAAATGCCTCCTCCTTTCACTGATTTCATTTGGAAAAGATAGTTTATGTTCAAGGAAAGTGCATGGGTTACATCAAACACATCTCCAAGGCCAGTGTAGAGTGTTTCTCATACACATTAAATAAAGCTTCAAACAGGCTGCATGGCCAGACTCCCTCAGCTCACTCTCCATAGCCAGTTTCAATTTCACTAAAAGGAAAGAATTGGTAATTAATTATCTAGGCCATGTAATGAGTTTCCATTACTTGGAATTCAATAAAGCTCTTTCATTGTGACCAGGCTGATCAATAGCACAGAAGGACTAATAGAAACCATAGATACAGCTGGGATAATAGAATGGCTATAGGAAATTAGGCTGGGTCCCTGGAGCGCTCTTTCTTCTCTCTAGGGAATGGAAGCTGCTCACTAGCTCCTTTTTTTAGAACACTCTGTGCGGCCTTGTGGAATGAGTAGGCTATTGTGTTACTGCACAAGCTAATGGAAATTACCTTTACAAAATCTATACACATTTGAAGCTGGGATGACTTTGGAGCTTATTTAGTTGTATGACTCATGGAGCACCATGCCTTCTAGATGGCCATGTGTGTATCATGTGAGTGTGTGTGTGTGTGTGTCTGTGTACCAAGTGATAGATAGCATCTTTATTTCTAACAACAGGCTCTCCATCCCATAACTACCTCTGCTGATTAGATAAAGGGTGGAACTCACAAAATAACAAACAAACAAACAAACAAACAAAAACAGCCAACAGCCAATCTTGAAAGTAACAAGAGGCTTATGTAGTTACCTACAGTGGAAGAATGTAAAGAAACTTAAAAGATAGAGGAAGAGGGTAATTGATTTCCTGTGGAATTTTAATATGGAACTAAGAGATGATTTGATTGTTTAACTTGGGCGGGGGGGAGAGTAAAACTGATAAATTCGGGCTCTCCTTGGTGGCACAACAGGTTAAAGCACTGCATTATGAAGCTTTCCAAAGCCACTGCAGCATGAGTTCGATTCCTACTCAGGGAGCTGACCCACATGGTGCAGCAGATTTCTCCTGACTCACCTGCTGTTCTCCTCAGCAGTGTACATTATCAATCTGCCTGTTCTGCTCCACACTCTGTCTCTGGTGAATTCTCGCACCCACCACACCTCTGGCCTGTATCCTAGTTCTGTAAACATAAATAAATAATTTTTTTTTTTAAAAAATGGATAAATCCTACAGTATATGGATCTGTGATGAAAAACCAGGACAACTAAATCAGATTGATAAAGATGTTTCCCCCAAGAGAGGAAAAAAAACAAACATTTCAGCATTCTGAGAGAGGCCAGAGGACATAGCTGGTGCCTCAAAGTTTGTTTCAGTAGCAATCTGTTGTATTTTCCGTGGGGAGCACAGCACAATGACACTTCCCATTCTGGGCATAGTTCCTCTTTCTTGGAATCCAGCATCATGTAAGAAGTGTGACTTCCTGGAGACCACAGAACTATGTATGAGAAACTCAGCCACATGGCAGTCAGTCCCTAGATGAGTAGACGCTGCACGGGAAGAGAGAAAGGAGCAGAATAGACAGAAAAACACTCGATGACTTGAATTAGAGATGAGACTTCCATTAAAACAGTTGTCAAATCCATGAACCACACAATCATGAGCAAAATGCAAGTCATTTTGAAATACTGACCTTTTGGTTAGCTGTTATGTAGTAATAGATCATCTCAACACTGGGTAACTTAGTTTTCACATGAACTTTCTCTCCATGGGGCCTCAGTTTTATTGGAATTTGACGGTATGGTTAGCAACACATCCAACACCTTTTGGATCTAGCATACTGATTGGTAAATAGGAAAGTATACCAGTGTCACCATAAAGTCATAGGAAATACGTCAAACAAAGATTCAAATTATATGACAGATGCAGTTTCATTAATCTTCATGACAACAAGTGAAAGGAAGGCTCATTATTTTAAGTGAGGTTGGAAAAGATGAACAATTTTGAAACACAAGCACAAACATCAACCATGTGTTGATGATGTCAAATTGAAGATTTTTCTCAGTGGTGTTTTCTCTCTAGATTCTGTTGTTGGAGATATTTCTGAGAGTGCTCTTAGATGTCCATTCAGTAATTTCTCAAATTTCATTTGTGTGGCCAACTTTTGGTCAGAATCTACTGGTCAGAAGAAACCAGATTTTGATTTTTTCCATATCCACATCCACACTGACATGTGTTAGCATCTGTCTTGTTGATTGTAGTCATCCTAGTAGATGTGAAGTCATATCCCTTTGTGGTTTGACTTGCATTCCCTGATGACTAATGAAGAACACGTTTGCTTATTAGCTATGTATGTATCTTCTTTGGAGAAATGTCTGTTCAAATTTTCCACCCATTTTGGGTGACATTTTCTTCACTGAGGTACCACTGGTGTCTAATATTCTAGATGATTTAGGTATAGGTTCACAACTCTCAGGTGTATGTTAAGACACCATATTCATCACCAGGGCATCTGCAGTCCACTACCAGTTGGGTTATTTAACTTTTTATTGTTGGAGTACAAACAATTCTTCATATAACACTTATTGTAGGCCATTATCACATATATTATTCGGAAATATTTATCTTATAAGTCTCAATTTTTAACTTTTTTTAGTAACACTTAAGAATATGATGAAACCAAGGACTTTCATGCACCTACAAGGAACTACATGCACCTGTGAAATATTTGCAGATTTCACAGAACATCCTAGGGTCACCCCATCCTAAGTTCACCCCAAAGAAATGGAGGTATCTAGAGACCTCTGTAAAGTAGAGATCTCTATATAGGATTGAGTATCTGAGTTTTCAGAGAAGAGAACTAGGCATGAGAGAAGCAGAGATGTTTTCTGTCTCTGCAGCAGGGACAAGAAAGACAGAAATGCAGCCAACTGAAAAACTGAGAGGGAGTTGGAGAAGAGAATTCTCAGAGCATCTCCTGATGAATTAGAAGTAAATGGATGTTTTCCTAGGGCTGATCAACAACACTTGCTTAACTACCATGGCATGTCTACTTCTCAACAAGAGAGAAAAAGATGAAATGGAACAGTGAGAACTATTTAAGCAGACAACTGGAAGCCAGTGACTGGGGATCATTTAGACTTTTCTATTCTAAATTAAAGCATGTTGCTAGGATAAAAACCATGACTGAACAGTGTTGTGTTTTTTTTTTTTTTTGACATTCAAAGTGACCATTTAAAACAATCTCAATGTCTTTATGACAACTTTTTTTCCCTTCAGTCTAACATCATCATTTTTGCTTTTCAAAAATAATCAGAAAAACTGTATTCATCATTCAGAATCTATATGGAATTTCATGGCATTATAGAAACAGCATTTAAAGGGGTTTAGAATTAAAACCTTTTACTTAATTCCCTCTATTTATCATGCCTTTTAAAAGCCTCTATCCAAAAACAGTCCAGGGTTTATTAAAAAGTAAAATCACCTAGATTTTACTTCAAGTCACTCAATGATGGAGAAGTCACCATCTCATAATAAAACAACTGAGTTAATTACATTTTGGGGCAGTTCTACCTCTTAGAAATTCCTTTTTTACAGATCTGAAGTGAGCTTCCTTAGACTCTCCCACTATCATTACTAGCTACACCATTTTGAACCAAAAGCATGAAAACTAGATCGCTCAGCAGCAAGGACTCAGGGTACCAAGACAAAAGCCCGAGTACAATGAAGGTCAGGAATCCCACAATATAGCATGTTTACTTAATAGTCAGAATAAAAAAATGGAATTCATGGCTCAGAGAAATAGCTTCGAGACAGGCATTTTGGGCACATGATTCCAAAATCTAAGTGACTCCTTTTTTGGGGGAAAATATTTATTTATGCATTCACAACTGGCCAGAGGTGCGGGGGCAATGGGAGGATTCACCAGAGACAGAGTGGGGAGCAGAAGAGGCAGAGTGAAATATAGCTGAGGGGACCAGAGAGCGAGACAGGAGAGGTCTGCTGCACCATGTGGGTCAGCTCCCTGGGCGGGGATCGAACTGGTGCGGAGGGGGCTGCCAATAGCTTCGCAGTGCTCTGCTTTAACCTGTTGTGCTACCAGAGAGGGCCCTAAGAATAACTAACTCTTTTTTGTCAGTTGTTATTTCTTATTGCCTATTCTCTCTATCAAACACTAGATTCTTTGAGCTGAAGGCGATATTTACTACGAACTCTTTTTTTTTTTTTTGCTGCAAAATTTTGTAATAGATATTCTAAACAACATGATTTTGGATGGGAACTTGTTTTCCTTGTGAACTAATTCACAATCCAGAGCCACAGCAGAAAATGACTATACCAGTAGAAAGAAGTACAGTGGACATTGAGGCTACAGAGCCACATCTGTTAAGTGCTCTTCTCAGACAATGGATGTGGATGCCTCTAAGTTGGCTCTCATTTCTTCAGCTGGCTGTGATGGTGAACTCTGCAGGGTTAGGAAAGTATAGGGGAGCAGAATTTTTTAGGGAGCACATCAGAGTGCAAAGGAAAGGGAGAGAAGGCATTCGATAAAATCACATCGAATCTCTATGTAATATATTTCTAAGATTGTTTGAACTCTTTTATTTTAGTCAATTGAAAGAGAGAAAGTTTCCTGTACTGGGTCAAGCTGTCGCTGGAATATTGTTTGTAAATAATTGTTTTTTTTTTTTTCATTTGTTTCCTGAATTCTGTCATTATTTCTCAATGTCAGATCCTGTCTTAAGCCTTGGGTTCAAAGATGAATAATTTTTTCAAGATCTAGTTATTTATGCATACAAGAATAGGGGTAAGGCTAGAGGTATGGGACATGAAAAGATTCACCAGAGACAGAGTGGGGAGCAGAATAAGCAGTTCCACAAAGCACACTGCTGAGGGGAGCCGTGGGTTGGTCAGGAGAGGTCTGCTGTGCCATGTGGGTCACCTCCTGGGCCTGGGGTTGAACTCATGCTGTAGTGGCTGCGGATTGCTTCATAGTGCTGTGCATTAACCCCCTGAACCACCAAGGAGGGCTGTAAATGAATAATTGACACGTTTCCTAAATTTATGGAAATTCTAGTAAATAACAAAATAGTGTGATCTTTTATTTCATCACATAACCAAACTTCAGATGACAATGATACTTTTTTTGTTTTAAAGAAATGTTTCCTTTTAAAAAGCTACCGCCATGTGATAAATACCCTACCATCACAGGTTTTTAGGAATGAAAGATCCAGCCATTTACACAACAAATATGTATGGACTATTGTGATTACTATAAAACTATAGTGTTTCAGCTAATAATGATCCATGGTTGGACACATGAGTCTGTTATCTGCTCTCCTTCCTGAAGGGGGCTTCTGTGCTCTTTTACCTCAGGATGTGTTAATTTTGTACTTCTCATCTTTGAAGACTGAATCCTTCCCTGTATTTTCTGAATTAGAGGGAAAGCCTTAATGTAAACATCCAGATTCACAACCATGTGTGAGGTCTGGCAAGTGGGGGTCGGTTACAGGAGTAGTTAAAAGAGGGGGACAGGCCCTCCATGGTGGCGCAGCGAGTTAAAGCACAGCACAAAGAAGCTTAAGCCACTTCCGCATGAGTTCGATCCCCACCTCCCCACCTGCCCTGGAGGAGATCCACATGGCAAGGCAGACCTCTCTTGACCCACCTGCTGCTCCCCTCAGCAGTGTGCTTCGTCGATCTGCCTGTTCTTCACCCCACTGTCTCTGGTGAATCCTCTCACCCTCCGCATCTCTGGCCTGTACCCCAGTTCTGTATGAATAAATACATAAATCTGTAAAAAAAAAAAAAAAGAGGGGGACAGAATGGAAGAAGTCTTCTGCCTTTCTCCATGTTATAAACAAGGATCCTGTGTGCCAGATGGCACAAGGCATACTGACAGTGATGGAGCCAGGCTGTCCTGTTCTCAGTGGGTCACCATGGAACTGTACCTTGCTGTACTGTGGGTCATTAAAAATTTTCTATATTTTTATGTTTTGAAATTATATATATATATGTATATATATTACATCAGTCTTCATTTTTGTAGTGCTTGCTATCTCCTCTCAGATGTAGTCCCTGTAAAATTCCCACCACCAGGTTGCCTGGCACCTTCACCATAGTGCCTTATGCTCTTCCCACTCCTGTTTTGATCCTTTTCCTACCCCTGAAGAATGTCTGATTTAAAGATGTCTGTTGATTTTGATTTTTAATTTATTATAATTTCTTTTTCCCCCGATTTCTTATGTGGCTCCTCTATATTCCTCCTATTAATTGAAATCAGTTGCTAATTTTCTTTGTCTTTCTGGCTTATTTCAGTGATCATAATCCCTTCCAGCTCCATCATGTTGCTGTGAATGGCATGAGATTGTCATTTTTGATTGCTGAGTAATATTCCATTGGGTATATATGTCACATTTTCTTGATCCATTCATTTCTTTGGAATGGAAAGTGTCTACATATGAAGGAAACGTCTTTGTCTATTTCATTTATGCTGGCATCCCCAGGTCAGAATAGTGGCTGATGCATGCTACATGATCAATAAATGTTGTTGGAGGAATTAATGCATGAACGAGAAAAAGCTATTTGTTATAAATTAGCACTACTCACAGGCTGTTGTGTCAGGTTCTCTGTGGATCCAGGCAGCCAGGTAAAGGAGAGCCTGGAGCCCTCAGTGGCTTTTTCAAGCTTTTTTTAAAATTGATTTATTTATTCATATAGAACTGGGGTACAGGCCAGAGATGCGGAGGGTGAGAAGATTCACCAGAGACAGAGTGGGGAGCAGAACAGGCAGATCAATGAAGTACACTGCTGAGGGGAGCAGCGGGCGGGTCAGGAGAGGTCTGCCTCGCCATGTGGATCTCCTCTGGGGCAGGCGGGGATCGAACTCATGAGGAAGTGGCTTAAGCTTCTTAGTGCAGTGCTTTAACCCGCTGCGCCACCAGGGAGGGCCAGCTTTTTCAAGCTTTTAATGATCTTTCTGCACCATTTGTAGTGAGACAACCAGCTGTAGGACAGGTGAGGGCTAGGGTGATCTAGAGTGCAGGAAGCTGGCAGGCCTCCCAGCCCCTGGCAAATCTTCACTCTCTGGGCCGGTTCTCTGAGGCTCTCTTGTAGTCTCTCCACCACTCCCTGACACACCCTGCCCTATGTGATGCCACCTTACAGCCTCAGGCTTGGGTGTGAGCCTCATGCACGCCCACACTATACCTCAGGGGTCTACCATCACACACATGTATCCCAAGCCCATGCTCCTAAGTGGGAATAACATACATTTAAGGCCACAGCTAGCCACAGGGGCCAATGGTACAAATGATCTTTATTGACCCTACCAGATTATCACAGAAAATCAATCAACCCAGTTCTGTCTGAAACATACAAAATCAAGTTGCATATAGTTTTAATTATCATTGGCTTTATTGATCTTTACTGATTTTTAGTATCTTGTTATTCATCTGAACCTCCTCTGCTCCCTGTTATCTCCAGGTTAGAAAATCAAGAATCTGGGCCTCCCTGGTGGCATGAGGGGTTTAAGTGGCACTTAACCCCTATCCGCAGTCACTGCAGCATGAGTTCAATCTCTGGCCAGGGAGCTGACACTTGCCATAGCAGACCTCTCCTGTCTGCCTGCTGCTCCCCTCAGCAGTGTATTTTAGTACATCTGCCTGTTCTGCTCCCCACTTCTGGTCTGTACCCTCCAGCTCTTAGATGCATAAATAAATAAAATCAATCTTAAAAAAGGTGTTCTGGACAGTCACCCATCCATCAGGCATGTGGCCCAGCAGAGGGGCTGCAGGGGAGTCCCCATAAATAGATTCTTACTTTAACAGTCACATGCATTAGAGAGGAGTCACCAAGGGAGGCTTTAATTTATGCTGTGTACACTGGCCCACAGTCTCTTTTCACAGGTGGACCAACACAGCAGTAAATAAATGAGATCCCGGAGAGGGGAAGGCTGGCTGTGAAAAGAAGCCTGTTGTCTAGCTTGAAGACTCGGGATATAGGCAGAGACTTGCGGAAGGAGAGATGGCTCAGGTTTGGGACACCTACCCTGGCACTTGAAGAATCTGTGTTTTAATTTTGTTCCTTTTATCCCCTGACCCCAAATAAAGTATTTCTTGGCATATACACTTAGGAGAGAGGTTTCAGCACGTCCCACTCACCACAGAATATTCCAGTTTATTTTAGCACTATTCACAGCAGCCAAAGAATGTTTGGGGTTAGGGAGGGAGGCAGTTGAAGAATAGCCTATTATTTCTGCACCTAAGTGAGCTGAAAGTAGACACTTTAAAATGTATTTCAGAAAGGAAATATATTTTACCTTTCAAAGCTATACCCAAAGGCAATTAGATTTGATTTTTATAAAGGATAACATAGTGTGTATACACAAACATCCTTCAAAAGCCTCAAGCTGGACTTGAGGCAAGATAGCTGTCTAAATAAGTGAGGGTATAAGGTTATAGAACATAGAATGTAATGAACCTAACTAAACCATTAACTGATTTGATCATCGTAACTCCTGTGATAGAATACACACCTGATTTAAGTGAACAAAATCAGCATCTCGTGTCTGTTCTGCTGCTAACATTCTGTACGACCTTATAGAAGCCACATGATGGCTCATCTCTTGCTTAGTTTCCTTATCTATAAAATGAAAATAATCACTCCAAGGCCACCTATTCTGGGTTGAAATGTAAGCTCCAGAAAGAAATATTGGAAACTTTAACCTACAGATCTGTGAATATGACCATATCAGAATATATATATATTTTAAAGTTTTATTTATTTGTGCATACAGAACTGGGGTACAGACCAGAGGTGCAGGGGTGGTGAGAGGATTCACTAGAGTGGGGAGCAGAACAGGCCAACTGATGAAGTACACTGCTGAGGGGAGCAGCGGGCGGGTCAGAGAGGTCTGCTCTACCATGTGGGTCACCTATGGGGCAGGCGGGAATCGAACTCATGCGGAAGTAGCTTTAGCTTCTTAGTGCTGTGCTTTAACCCGCTGTGCCACCACAGAGGGCCCTTAGAATATATTTTTAAAATATTTACTTATGTATGCATACAAGCACTGGACTGTAGACCAGAGGTGTGGGGCAGGTGGGTGCAGCCATGACCTGTCCTTGGATCACACTATCATTGATGTCTCTACACACCTTGATATATGTGTTTAAGTCCTGGGTCTCCCAGGGTCGATTGCTTCCCTACACCATTTATTGGCTTGCTCGTACGCAAGCTGTTTAACCAATGGCAAAGCTGTATCAACGTCCCCAAATATTCTACCTGCGGTCTGCATAAGGCGTGATACAAAATCTGCATAAGTCTCATTGGATCCCTGGATGACCTTGGACAGTTGACCTTGCAAATCCCCAGATCCTTGGATGGTCTTCCACGCCTTAGTTGCCGCTGCAGCTATCTGATAGTACACAGCAGGGGCATACAGGATCTGTTGTGCAGGTCCTGCATAAGGCCCTGTACCCGATAACATTTCTATATTCCATTGTGGGTTACCAGCTGCCGCGTTTTGGCGGGCTGTATCCTGTGAATACTCTGACCATGCTACTTTCCACACCAAATACTGACTCCCTGACAGTGTCGCTCGGGCTAGGTTGCCCCAATCATCTGGGATTAGGTTCATTCCGGCAATAGACTCCAGCATTGACAGAGTAAAGGCCGCCTGGGGTCCATATTGCATCACTGCCTCCTTTAGCTGCTTAACCAGCTTAAAATCTAACGCGCCTGATTCTGATAACGCGCCTGATTCTGATCCTCAAGAACCGGGAAAGCTGAGGGTCCCCCCTCCCAACGACCAACTGGGCTACTATCAGGGTGTGGCAACAGCCACAAGCTCCCCGAAGTGTTACCGTGTAGCGTGGCGGTGGCACACTTGGGTTGAACGGAAGGTTGGGCTCTACAAGACCAACCGGTTTCAGCCGGTCAAGTTGAGGAAGGGCCTTGTGTTCCAACTCCTTCCCCAATAGTTCTTCTTCCTCATCACTCCAGTCACCCTCCGAAGCTCTGGAAGATCGCTCTTCCTTCACTTCCTCTAACGCTTCCTTCCCCTGCTGAAGGGCCGACTCCAATTTTGGCTTCGAGCCCGCTAGACACCGTCGCACCAGAGCCCAAATGGCAAGGGTGCCTGGTGGCAAGGGCTCCTCCTTGTCCCTTTTCTTTAAGTCACTCCCTAGGCGGTCCCATTGAGGAACCGCCAAAAGCCCCTCGTCTAGAAACCAGGAGGCAAACTTTTCAACCGTGCCCAAGAAGGCATGGGCTGTTTTCATTTTCAGTGGGGTTCTGTTGGCCTTTAGCAGGTCCCGCAAAGACCACTCTAGTGCCAGCTTTGAGTTTTCAGACCCCATGTCATGTGTGCCCACAAAACAGTCACCAAACAAGACAGTACAAAAGACAATCACAACAACAAAGCACAGAAACCAAAACAGAAACGTTAGTCGGCCGCTAGGCCACCCCGCTTTCTATCAGGACTTGAGCTAGCTTTCCACCACTTTAGTCGTGGCCCTTACTCGCCTCTCTGGTGAGCGCACTACTTACAAAAGTTCCCAGGTTTCCGCACCAGTTGTCGCTCCCAACCGGCAGAAAAGGCAGAAACGACAAAACGCCCTGGTTGTTCTCACGCAGCTGCCGCCTATTGCTGTTGCCCAGCGCTATTTATTATTCCCAGTAACCAATCAGGCTAAATCAGAAATGCCCCTCCTCCTACCCCCAGCCTACTGGTGTCCAATGGTGCTTATTTCCTCCCTGGCGGCTCTCCTGCGATAATGGGGCATTCTGGGCTTGGCAGGCGTCCCAGCGCCATCTTGTAATGGAGGACGGGGCCTCGGCTGTAGGCCCGCCCCTGACAATACCCTTATTTTTAATAATTAAAAACATTAATGAGATTTTTACCTTTAAAAAAGTATCTCCTATAAAATAAACAAATAAGATAAATACTAGATGGTGTCACTAACATGTGGAATATAGAGAAGCCAAACTAAGGTCAGATAAAGACATGCTTAAGAGCTGATCCTTGAAACTGACTATAGAACTGAAGTATCTAAGGGTTAGGGTGTATGGAAGGGGTGAGAACAAAGATGGAAGGGAGAACAGTGGACTTTGGGGGTGAACTGTGGGTGATTTGCTGGAGGTTACACTATAGTGGTGATACGTGTGGGAGGACCCTAGTGATACCTTAACTAAATAAATATCCTACCATTACCTAAAATATAAAACAATCTTCAAGATATGTTTTTTTTTAAACTTGTCTCCGATAGCACCCTGAAAACTTAGCAGTAAACAAACATCTTCGAACAGTTCATTTTCTTTCTTTTTTCATTTTTATGCATTAAATAATTCCTTTTTGGACACATGAGTTTTTCTCAAGGAAATTTAAGTGTCTTGTTCATCACACTGAGAGTGTTTGATTTTCCACAGCCTACAAAATAACCAATAATAAAAAATGTAATAACCAGAAATTAAAAAAAAATAATAATGTGCCACTAAAAAATGTATGGGATGTAGCCATATAAATCCTTTAGTAGATTTTGTCTTTATAAATCATCCCCAAACAACCACAGAGCTGAAGTACTATCACAATATAATCATGTTGCAGTTATCTCTATTCAAAGAATGTTTGGTCTAAAGGAGCACATTCATCATGTCAAAAATCATGTTGTTTTAGAGTGCCCTGGCAAGTTGACTTTTCTTTCTATGTGTATGAGAGAAATGGCCACTGTTATTTACATAGATAATTGTTAGTGGTTCCTCTTTATTTTTCAGGGTCTCTTCAAACTTGAGTTGATCCGAACAGGAGACAAGAGAGAGTTAAATGTATCAGACTGAAAACTCAGGAACTTTAGAGGTCATCTGGCTTAAATCCTCTCATTTTACAGATAAGGGAAGCAGAGCATAGCTGTTCAGTGACCTGTTGAAGGTCGCCTAGGGATTTGGTGACAGAATAGAATTCTAGTTGCTTGACTTCCAGTCTGATGGGCTTTCTTCTGTAAAACCATAGTTGCGGTACAAAGTAGGTATTAATTCTTGGATCATTCACTCACAAGCTACGTGACTTTGGGTAAGTCTCTAAAATATGAACCTGCATTTCAAAGTTTGTAAAATGGGAATGAAAAACCAGGCTGGTGAAAGCTGAAATGTAACCAGGACAGACCAATCAACACCCAGGCTACAGAATGGATTGAAGTTGGAAAGTTCAATGTAGTATTTCCAACCCTTCACCCCTTGCCACATTTGATTTCCATGTCCTTTCTGACTCAGGCATGGAAGCTGAAACATTTCTTCCTTGACCCTAAAGACCTACCTAGGACCCTTCTATCTTCACTTATATTCCCTGGGGCTGTCTGTGGAATGTATGTGCTTCCCACACGACTACAACTCCTGATTATTGGACTGTAGCATTTGGTTGTAGGAACCATATCGCATTCACTATTATATCTTAGTACTTAGACTAGTCCTCATCAACAACAAAACAGTTGTTCAGTGAATGATCTATGAATGAATGGTTGGTGCATATGTAATAGGGGAGATGTCTTGGGGGTATTGATTCTCATGGAAGGAATCCCATCTTTTCTCCAAAGGAGAGGAAGCATGACCTCTCACCACTTATTTAGATAATCTTTCCCTATGATTATTTTACTTTTTAGATTAGGTTTTGCTTAGACTACTGATAAAATTTGCTTTACTACCTGAATACATACTGAAGAAAGATGCAGAAAGGCTACGAAGTCCAAGATAATGGTAGTTTCACTAGAGGGAATTCAGTTTGTAAAGATGTCTCTGCTGAGCATAAGCCATGGTGTACCAAATTACTTGTGAGTAAGCTAAAGTTTTCTCAGATGTAAGAAGTTGTAGAGGAATTGAACAAGTGTCAGGGTTGTCAAATTTCCTGTGTGTGGTCCATACCTCAGTGTGTTCATTCATAGTATGGAAATACTAAAATCTGTTTCACAGAATTGTTGTGAGTAAGAAATGTTCATGAAGAGACTTTGTAATGGCGAAGAACTATATGATTGTCAGAATGTGTAATCACTATTAAATCATTGTTATTAGTAGAGAATGACTGTGTATTCCTTTGCTTGTTTTAGTGTGTAGGACCAGAAAGTGGGGGAAACTGGTTATTTAATCTTCTCAGAATCAAGAAAATTATTGATGGGGTGCAGAGTTTTCTCAGATGTGGATGCTCTGGTATTGCTGGAATCCTCCAATTTGAATTCAGGATACAGATCTAAATGAGACTAGAAAAAGCATGATATGGACAATATTAGCTCCCAGAACATCTAGTACTAATAGGAAATATGAATGAATATTACTATTTTGTCTATAAGGTTAGAGCTCTGTACCAGCACGCATTTTGGAGAATAAGAGTCCTAAAATTTAAAATTCTCAAGTTTACCCCCATGGATCTCTCCTCCAGATTGTTCCTGAACTGTGAGTCGAGTTCTACCCCAGAATATACATACTTGAAGGAGATAACACTAATCACACTTGCCTGAGAAACTCAATTTGATTCTAACCTTGAAAGGTCCTGTGCCAAAAGGCATAGGCAATGCTTTTCGAAAGCAGCAAATATTTTCAATTATTGCTAAAACATATTCCAAAAATGACACCATTTAGTCAGGCTCACAGCAATCAATAGGACAATGTCTTTTATCTTCCATAACCCTTTTCCAAGGATACACCCATTTTGTTTCTGTTGTTCTTAAGTTTAACCCACTGCTGTGAGGCAGATGGCTTATGGCTCAATATCACAATATAAAATCCTAAAGATACCTGGTTCATTTAGCCCAGGAAGCACAACTACACATAAGTAAGGAGGCCGCACAGTGTGTGAACAGATGCAGTTCATTTTTTGTTCTTTCTTTTTTAAAAATTTATTTATGTATACAAGAACTGGGGTACAGGCTAGAGGTACAGGGGTGAGAAGATTTACCAGAGGCAGAGAGGGGAGCTGAACAGGCAGATCTACTGAAATACACTGCTGAGGGGAACAGTGGGAGAGTCAGGAGAGGTCTGCTGTACCATGTGGGTCACCTCCCTGGCTGGGGATTGAACTCATATTGTAGTGACTGGTGATAGCTTCACAGGGCTGAGACTTTAACCTTTGAACCACCAGGGAAACCCTGCAGCAGCTCATTTTTGGACAGAAGGTTTTTTTTTTTTTGTCTCCACATTCCTTCATTGCTGACATATTCTTTTATTTTATTATTATTATTTTTTAAATTCATACAGAACTAGGGTATAGGCCAGAGGTACAGGGGTGGTGAGAGGATTCACCAGAGACATAGCAGGGAGCAGAACAGGCTGACTGCTGAAGTATACTGATGTGGAGAGCAGCAGGCAGGTCAGGAGAGGTCTGCGGCACCATGTGGCTCACCTCCGGGGCAGGCGGGGATTGAACTCATGCGGAAGTGGCTTTAGCTTCTTGGTGCTATGCTTTAACCCTCTACGCCACCAGGGAGGGCCCCTGCTGATATATTCTAAGCAGGTAAAATCCCATCAGGATTGACAAAAGGAGATGAATTCCTGCTTAGCTATTGCCCTTTTACTTACAGCCGTATATCTACCACATCTCCTCTGTCAAAGAACATTAATCATCTGTCTTCCATGTAAAGGGATGTTTACAGACATCATCTGCTTCTGATCCTTTAACCAAATGCATCCTTAATCAGTGTACATCCTCATCCAGTAGAAGAGCAGAATTATTGTCCAAGTTTCCCTGAACCAACCTGCAACCCTTCAGCTGTCCAGTGTCCTCAAAAATCTTATCTCTGTACCTGTGGAGACAGAGTCACTGGGCAGAAGTTGTTAGGATCGGGTGAGGTGCAATAGAGAATAATTTGCCCATTAATAGAATTATAGGGGTTATTATGGTTATTTTCCTTCCTCAGCAGTAATTGTAATTCCCAATCATGGCAGAGAAAAGGGGAGATGGTGAGAGATACGAGAATTCATTCTACAGTGAAGTCTGCCGCTGATACTTGCACTTGGCTTATAAGGTCGCCAAGGAGGATTTTCTTTGTTATCTCACAGAAGCTCTCTTCTATTCTTTAGAGAACACTGAAGTTCAGGGAAGATTTTCAATATATTAAAACTAATGTTTTGATTTTTTTCATCATTTGTACGGAAGGCTTATAGAATATTTCAGAACCCCAAGAAAACCTGTAGATTGTTTCATTTCTTTGTTTTTCATTTTCAATGAAACCAAGTAGATTGAAATTTAAGGAAAAGGAATGCTGAAAAAATTCTCTCTTCGTGCATTTGACAAACCATAGGCAGTTTTCTTTTAAAGGTACAGATCAACCATTACCGTTTTCAGCAACTTTTTAAAATGCAGCATCTGATTTAATGATTACAGTTATGACTTAATATTTGAGTAATGTCACTCCTTTCCAAAGCTTCCATAATTACATTTCAATTTGTCAGAATTTACTTAATAGCCATGTGCCTAAGCATAAGGGAAACACTTGGTCTGTTTAGCAAACCTTCTGTCAGAGGAAAAATACAAGAAGACTGTAGCTGTTGATTACTGTTTGAGTGTGATTCCTGCCAGCCCAGTCAGCAGAGAATTTTGTTTAGCTGAATTCTGTTTAAGAAAGAGTTTTGATAAATAGGCTCATCTCAGATGGATTAAACTATTGATTTACCAATCCTGTTCGTATCTTGACCCAAGGGGACACTGTTGATGCCACTTAGAATATTACCAACTCTCTGCCATATGCATGTTGTCTGGCCCATGCTTCAACCCTATCACCTTTCAGCAGATTGCTTCAGACAAGAGATCTCATGGGCAAGGAATCTGCAATGCATATAAGCTTACTTGCTGATTTAATACAAGAGAGTCCTAGACATTGACCTTGTCTTGAGTTATTCTAACTTGGCAGGGCTATAACACAGCAAAGACCTGCAAATCCCTTTTTAACAAGGCTACCTGAACCAAATGGCCCCAGTCCAAATACATGAAAATTTAAAGGTGTTCAAGAGATCAGTGACTTACAGTATTAAAGAGGAGGACGAGAGACACTGCATTTAACTCGGATCTACTTCTTTATCCCGTCAAGATTTCTGTCTCCAAGCATCATAGCTGCTCTGTTATCACTTTATAAATTGCTGTGCATATTATTTCAGTAATGAACTGGGTGAAGGCATTCTGTTTGAAGATGTTATGGGTACCAAATGCCCCACGAAAATCCCCAGATGTTCAATTATTTGAACAAAATTATTTCTCCTCTAAGCAGGTTGTATTTTTAATTTTTCCAAAAACAGCAGGTAGGATGGATATTATAATGTCCATAGAGCCCAGGGTCCTTGACGTACCCACAGGTATTGCAGGCCAACCAAAGCAGTTCTCAAGGCAAAAGGCAGGCCAAGAATGGGATGCAGGTGCTCACAAATCTGCTTACGAGTCCTTTCTTCTATCAGAAAAACAAATCGAAACCCTAGACTTTTCCAGGGTAAAAGAGAAATTGGCAATACCTATCAACTTGGCACAAAGGAACTCTAATTTGGCAAGATTTATTGTGTACCTGGTGTAAAACGTTTACATGTACACTTCAAGGACCTGTCTTGAATGGCAGCCTTAATGCACTGTGTTATTCTGACCATGGTGTATTAAATACAAGTGTGCCACCAAATTTGCATGGAGAAGCTCTCCTTGGCAAACATCATTACACTGCATGGGAAATATCAGCTGTCAAAACCAGGGAAAGGAAGCACACCAATGTGTGGATGGTTGTTCATATGCACATACACATGTTCACACACATATGTGTGTTCACACACGTGTATTCATATGTACACACATGTGTATGCGTGTCCCATGTTTGTGTTTGTTTTTACATCAGAGTCTCTCCTTTAAACACTGGTTCATTTGGAGTTTTCCAGAGTGGTTTAGGATGCACCTTCTTGTCCAGAAACAAAATAATTTTTTTTTTAAATGTGTGGAATGAAAGGACTACAGAAAACAGAAAGGAGGTTATTAGAATTGAGAAGCCAGAGGCCTTGGCCCTGAGGCATGTACCTATTTGGGTTCTCTCTAAGTAGCTTTCTTCAGCTGAACTTCAGTTTCTACAGTTTCATGATTAAGTTTGAGTAGGTGGTTTCTTAATGTGTGTTTACCCCAATTTCTATAATAAGTATAATGAAGCCAGAACAAATGTATCGACAAGCATTAACTTTGCAATTCTGTGCTCAAGTGATGTCTCCCACTTAAAGGCCACTGGAGTTGTTGGCTTGAAATGTGAGAGAGGAAAGATACTGACAGGAAGGTGTGTTTTGTGAAAAGGTATTTGAGGAGGTGTGATGGAAAGAGAGGATGTACTTTCATTTGGGATTGGCAGGCACCCCACCAAAAATGACATAAAGGTGTAAATGGTTTGCTGAATAAGCTGGATTTGAGAGAGGACAGGCATAAAATGTGATTTTCCCCTTCAAGCTGCATCTTCAGTTCCCTCAAACACTCTGCGAATTCATTCTTTTTCTGGCCCTGGATGAACCCTTCGTCAGGCCTTACTTCTTAGATGACAAACAAATAGTCCCTTGTCTGGGGATTAAAACTACAGTCTGATCTACTAATCACACAGCGCTCACCCAGATCAGAATATTAATCAAGCCTTTGAATGTGTGTTCAGGTAAATCTTCCTCCCCCCCACCTTGGGCTGCCCCCAGGCATGAATCTTTTCCACGAGGTAGGTCAGGGGTGTTTCTGCAGTACTTCCTAGCTGTGGTTTCTGAGCCCATTGCTTTTCAAAGAGGATAACCAGAGAATTCATGGAGAAAGGGCAAAGTCTTCCTTCCTGTGATTCCCTTGGATCTGCCATTAATGCTTCCTAGACATGGCAGAAGTCAAAATGTCAGCCTATCATTTTTGTTTTTAATTTTTTAAGTTTAATATATATTATATATATTTGTTTAATATATATTATATATATTTGTATTTATTTATGCATACAAGAACTGGGGTGCAGGCCAGAGGTGTGGGAGTGAGAGGATTCACTAGAGACAGAGTGGGGAGCAGAACAGATGGATGCACTGAAATACACTGTTGAGGGGAGCAGTGGGTGAGATAGCAGAGGTCTGCTGTCCATGTGGGTCAGCTCTCTGACTGGGGATGGAATTCAAACTGCTGAAATTTTTGTGAAATGATTTCTTTCATAGGTTTAATTAGCATCCATTATCATATAAAAAGAGAGTGAAGAGGTTTTTATTTTTTTTTAACCTTCTGACAACTCTTAATATTTGCTCTCCCTCTCTTTTTTAAAGATTTCATTTATTTTTTGCATAGAAGAACTGGAGTGTAGGCCAGAGGTTCTGCAAGAGAGACAGGAGAGGTCTGCTGCCCCATGTAGTTTAGCACCTTGGCTGGGAATTGAACTCAGGTCATTTAGGTAATAGGGCTGAGAACTAAACTCTAGGCCACTGGAAGCCCAACAGAAGGATCTTCAAGTACCCTTTAAAGTTTGAAGACCCTCTCTCCCAAATCCTTAATCCTAAACATCACCACCATGTTACTGAATGCCAGTCTCGGTTTCCCTTAACCAATGAGAAGAAGCAAATTTTGAGAAGGAAAGTCATTTACTTCCCGACAACTGAGGAGGGCAGGAGACTTGTGTCTGAAAGACACTGTCTGGTTGTTTGCCAGAGTGCAGGGGTGTTTATATGGGGTTACAGTATTTATACAGAGTTATAGAGTTACAGAGTAGAATAGGATGTGGGCAAAGGTCAGCAAGCCTGAACCTGCAACACAAGCGTCTGGAGGGTTCGGTTGACGCCATCTTGCTTTCGCCATCTTGCTTTCACCATTACACCTGGTAGTCAGCACAGCAATTCAGAATGGCGTCTTCCTAATGATGCTCTTTTCACTTGGAATATAAAAAAAACAAAGTTGTTTTTTTTTTAAGTTGTATTTATTTATGCATATAGAACAGGCCAGAAGTGCAGGGGGTAAGAGGTTTCACCAGAGCCAGAGTGAGTAGGGGAACAGGCAGATGTACTGAAATACACTGCTGAGGGGAGCAGTGGGTGGGTCATCTCCCTAGATGGGCATCGAACTCGCGCTTCAGTGGCTGCAGTAGTTCCATAGTGCTGTGCTTTAACTCCTTGCACCACCAAGCAGGACTCCAAAAACCAAATTTGTTAAGCTTCAAGGGTAAATAAAAGAAACAGGAGAGCTTCTCTAGTGGGACACAAAGAGAGGCAAGTTCTTCATTTCTGGTTTAATCACTGATGCTATTGCTGTTTTGTGGAATGAGCAACTCTGTGCCTTCACAGAGCTAAGACCATTCCTCTCTGTTAATCCTTAACAGTCACTGAAGAGCCACATGAGGAACTCTAGGAGACGTGCATTTGTAAAATGGTACTGTGCAGCGCCACCAGGTCCAGCAGGAGCCTGTTAGTACAGCTTCTTTATTCCATGACATCTGCAGAGATGACTCGGAAATGAGTAGCCGCCGTGACACAGCACATTGTTTGAGTGTCTTGGAAAGCGGACATTTCTAATAATAACACCAGGACTAATGAGTTTCACATTAATTAATGAAAGTGACAGTAGTTGAATCTTATTCAAGTAACATGAATACAAATAAAAACATGCCCAGGCTCGCTTGTCACACTGCAGCAGTGAATGCTCCAGTCTGTTAAATAGCTGGACATCAGCCAGCAACGTACCTGGAGTGCTCATGGAATAATACCCAACAGATCACCAGTCTGTTTCTGAATAAATGTGAACTATTCTTTTATGATTTTAGGTACAATAAGTGAAATACAAACTCAATGTCTATATTTTAAGTTAAAAGCTTCTATATATTCCACATAACTATGAAGTGATGATTAAGTACGTTTCCTACAACCATTTCACTAATGGTGGCATCCTGACATTTTTCTCAGATGGCTAATGAATGACTTCTAGAATAATCTCCTAGAGCAGAGAGAGGCTCTCCAATACATAGTTGTGAAACTCTCAGATGTGACTTCTTTAATTTTCTGTGGACACCTGAGTTTTGCTTAGCTGGTATAGCAGTGGGTGCAAAGGGCCTGTGATTGAGTTGGGAAACAAAAGAAAACATCCCCACCCTCTCTGGGCCTTCCTGAGCCTGGACAAACAAACAAATTAATACCAGATTGTTGGTAGGAGAAAAAGTCAAAATTTAATCTCATAGTTACCAAGAATTGGCATGGCTGTAGATTCTAAAGTAAAATGGGGGAACTAGAGTGTGGTCCTGGGACATCAAGAAGTGGGGGAGACTTCACATGGTAAGGAGAGAATGACTTCAATTTTCATTCTGAAAGTAAATCAGTTTCTCAGATAGGAAGGACCAACCTGTACCTGGATAACACCCCCAAATCATATTCTAGGGTGTAAGAAATGGAAGCAGTGGTGGCCCCTTTGATTAGGAATAGAACAAAGGACTAAGACAAAGACAGAAGCTCTTCGAAGCCTCCGGGGCTTTTGCAACTCTTAAATGAATGTTTATTTTATTTTTTTTTTTAAAGATTTATTTATTCATACAGAACTGGGGTACAGGCCAGAGATGCGGAGGGTGAGAGGATTCACCAGAGACAGAGTGGGGAGCAGAACAGGCAGATCGACGAAGTACACTGCTGAGGGGAGCAGTGGGCGGGTCAGGAGAGGTCTGCCACGCCATGTGGTCACCTCCGGGGCAGGCGGGAATCGAACTCATGAGGAAGCGGCTTTAGATTCTCAGTGCTGTGCTTTAACCCGCTGCGCCACCAGGGAGGGCCCCATGAATGTTTATTTTTAAAGTAAAGATAAAGTAGATTTCCTACAGCCCTGTCTAGAGGCCCACAGGTCCTCAGTTGACCTAGTCCTCCAAACCAAGGGAACATGTAATTGCAAGAAGCCTAATTCAGTCATATTGAGGAAATCTGATGCAACCCATTTAGAGAGGCAGATCCCAGAGTTGCGGCTTGACATGTGCCAACTTTGGCAAGGTTCCTTGAACCATCTGGTAATACTCAGAAGAATTCTAGCATCTAATGATACTTTGTTCCGTTTCAGTAGCAAGTGCCTCCACCTGCAGCATTTAGATTCTGCATTGGCATAGAACTTTCTAGATGTTCTAGGAGGATTGGGTAAAGTGCCTCATAGTCAACGTTATTGACATTTTGGGGGAGAATTATACTTGGGAGTGGGGTCCTTCCTGTCCATGGTAGTGTGTTCTGCAGCATCTCTGGCCTCTGAATATTGGATACCAATAGCAACTCTCCCCAGGTTGTGACAGACATGACCTAATGTTCCAGGATTGGGGGAAGGGCCTCCCTATCCCTCTTCTCAGGGTCACTCTGTAGAGGAAGCATCCTGTCTCCACTCTTAAGTCCCTGTATAGAACATTAACTAAGCACATATGACTCACATATGGGAGAAAACCAGGAGATACCTCAGTAGGACCTTGCTAGAGTCAAACTTTAAACTGTGAAATGTAAATGATAGCAATTTTCAGAAAAGTGCATTCCTAGGTACATTGAAATGGAAAAAAGGCTAGTAACCTTTCTACAGGAAAAAACTGCTTTTGGAGAGTAGGTGCATTTTAGAAACAGACTTCCATTTTCAAATATTAACCACCAGTAATCTTATTAATGCTGATATTTTGATGATTCAGGTATCACTATTAGTAAAATGACCTAGTGGGAGGCAGTAGTGTTAAGTCGATATTTTTGTTTGAAAAGTGAGAAAAACATGGCACTACTAGAGATTTTGTTCAAGGGTGAAAAACAAATATCACAGGATCAGGAATAAAGCTAGGTGGTAGTCAGAGACAGAAAAAAGAAAAAAACAGGAAAAATTTAATATTTATAAGTATAGAGTTAAACGATAGATTCAGAGAATAAGTGGTCCTAAGTAAATAGGTTCAAAAGAAAATGGTTTAAAATGACTCTTTCCTCAGTGCTCCAAGTAAAAACCATTGTGTGGTTTTATCTTGGGGTGTTTGCAATTGAGGGTTAGTTAATAAAGCTCCCTCTTTTTGAGGAGGGAATATGTAAAAGCCTCTACATTAAATAACATTTAAAGGCCTCTGTGCTTTTCCTATACTGTATAATTGATGAAATATTTCCACAAGCCTGGAACATTCAGAGTCCCTTTCTTTTTCAGAGTAGGTGAAGAAACTACCAACCCCTTGTTCAGAAATTCTATCACTGACACCAGAGTGAATAAAGTGGAAAAACATCAAAATGGGGGAAGTGTTCTGTTCACTTGCCTGTACTACCTCAAGAACCACGTGTATCTACTCAGGCATCACATTATCCACTATAAAGGTTTTAATTATACTTACTACTAGAAAATTCCACTGATATTTTTAGACACAAGGACTAGACTTGACTCAAAGGAACAACATATTTTCCTCCTTTGCCAAAAGAAACTGCTTCTTTTTACTGCAGAAAATTCAATTTGTATGCCAAAAATTATGTCTACAGGTTGATTTGTTTGTTTAACTCTCAACTGTTTCTGAAAATATTTTCCTTTCTAATAATACTTGATTACCTTGACTGCCTTCTTCTCTGCTCTCTGACTTGGTCGCTGCATAGATTCTTAGAGGATTATCTGTTAAATACCCCCAGAAGTTATCAGACCCCCACAAAGTTATTAGGGCTGAGAGAATTGCTTTTACAACATGAATAAAAATATTTTATGGGTTGAGATGATAAATCATTGTTCCCCAACTCGCTCTTTAAAAGTGATTCAAGAAGCTGGTATTTTATTTTCACGTGAAAATTTCATTCAGATCCATTCCAGTGCTTCAGAACTAGGAACTTGAAAAACCTTGAAACTCAATTTCAAGCAAGGAGCGTGGTTTAATGGGAAAAGGTATTACATTTATCATGGGTCAAAGGACACGAATGCAGGTGCCATCTATCCTGTGTGTTCGCTGAGTATGCGGGAAAGAGCCCTGCCATGTTGCCTGAATGTAGACTTATTTTCCCCATTGAGGTCTTTATGAAAGACTTGCCCTCTGAGGTATTAAATTAGTGCTCATTCTCAGGGACTTTGCATCGGGTTGGTTCTTCCAGGTCTACCAGGGGATTCTTCACACAAAATATGGTTTGAGCACTAACGTATTGTTGTATTTTTGTAACTTAAAATTTGAAATGATTTCAGAAAATTACCTGCAACTTAAAAAGTTGACAACATAAACCAATGCACTCCTCTACAGCCCTCTCTCAGAGATTCCAGTTGCTGATGCTTACAAATCTGTTCTGTCTCTTTTCCTTTCACCCCCATTCTCAATGCCAATCTATAAGCCACCATTTTTTAACTACTCGAGAGTAAGTTGCCACCACCATCTCTTTTATTTTTTTATTTTTATTATTTTAAAAAAGATTTATTTATTTGTTCATACAGAATTGGGGTACAGGCCAGAGGCTCAGGGGCGGCGAGAGGCTTCACCAGAGACAGAGTGGGGGAGCAGAACAGGTAGATCGATGAAGTACACTGCTGAGGGGAGCAGTGGGCGGGTCAGGAGAGGTCTTCCGCGCCATGTGGTCACCTCCGGGGCAGGCAGGAATCGAACTCATGCGAAAGTGGCTTTAGCTTCTCAGTGCTGTGCTTCAACCCGCTGTGCCACCAGGGAGGGCCCACCATCTCTTTTATTACCAAAGAGTTTAGAGCATAAGAGTTATCTAAAAAATAAATGTTTCCTTAAATAACCACAGCACAATTATGAAAATCATAAATTAGGCTCTCCCTGGTGGTGCATTGGGTTAAAGCTCAGCACTATGAAGCTATCCACAGATACTGCACCCATGAGTTCAGTCCTTGGCCAGGGAGCTGACCCACATGGCACAGCAGACCTTTCCTGATACCCCGGTGCTCCCCTCAGTAGAGGATTTCAGTAGATCCATCGGATCTGGTCCCTACTCTGTCTCTGGTGAATCCTCTCACCACCCCCTGCACCTCTAGCCTCTATCCCAGTTTTTGTATGTATACATAAATAAGTCTTAAAAAAGTTTAGCATTAATATTATTTGTAAAAAGAAAATCACAAATTGACATTTCTAAACACTAATGTAATTTACAGATTTCATTCAAATTTCAATTATTATTAGCATTATACTAGTTAAGCCTTTCATAGAGAGGGAAAAAAAAAAATGTAGCCAGGACGTAACACTCGAAAGCTTTTAGTTTGGCTGTCTTGTCTACTTTCTTGGAAATGATTCTTTGTCTTCCATCACCTTATATAGTTTAAGAGTGCAAGTCACTAATCACGTCGATGTTTGTTCAATATTTCCTCCTTATGAGATTAGATTATATAGTTCTTCATGAGAATATCTGATCAGACACTGTTCTCAGTGCATTGTCTCAGAAGCCATTTGTTGCTATTTTGAAACTTTTTCGATGATGTTACTTTTGAACACTTGATATAGGTGTTGTCTACCAGGTTTCTCCATTTGCAAATTACTATTTTTTCATTTTCAACTTAATAAGCATTTTTTGGACTTCAGTAGTTATCGAGGCTGGATTTCTTACCTAACCAGTGATTTTAGCATTTTTTGGTAATTCTTCTCTGAAATGATTATTTCTTGTTGCCAAATCATGTTTTTAATTTTATAATTCAGTTACTTGTTCTGAATGCTATTTTCCACTGCAGAGAGCATGTGTCTTTTAAGAATGACTGATTCCAGGGCCGTGGATAAGAAAAGCAAAATAAGCGTGCACTATTTGTGGGAGGAGGAAGCAGGGAGATTCTCTGAAGACAGTGGGAACATGTCACAGTGATACCAGAGTTGGGTCTACTTGGACTCCTCTGGCTGGCTAATTGGAGTGCCAAACAATGCAATGGATTGTAACCCACTGAATAAAAAAAGGAACCACAATATAAGAATCAATGAGCCCAAATTGCATGAATGAAGTGGTTGTAAACAGAAGGTTCTCTTTGAAAGAGATTGTTAATTTTCCTTTTAAAGGCTCTTTGAAGGGAGTCCGTTGTCATCAAAAAGTCTAGTTAAGTCAGAACTGCATTGCCTCCTCAAGGGAGATTTCTAACTTATTCTTGCTGAAAGATGGAAGGCACCACTGCTAGAGAGAGACCTGAGATTCTCCAGAGCTGTCTTTGCTATGAGAAATCCCCTGCCCCATCTGCTGCTGGTTCCTGGGGGGCAGGACACAGCTAAATATTTAAGGGGTTTAAACTCTCTAGCTTTGTTCCTCCAATGAGCTGCCTCTAAATATGTCTTATTGAAATATAGCCTATAATTAAAATAGATTTTATGGATCATTCCTCACCTGTTGACAGGTGAAGAGGCTCACTCGTATTCAGAATTCAGTGTTGGCTGCCAGTAGGTCTATAGAGCATTTTGGAGCCTAGGAGGACCACCACGTACACTTTTAAAAAGGTATAAGATATAGCTAATACATTTTTTTAAAAAGTTTTATTTATTGATGCATACAGAACTGAGGTACAAGCCAGAGGTACAGGGGTGGTGACAGGATTCACCAGAACAGAGTGGGGATCAGAGCAGGCAAATTGATGAAGTACACTACTGAGGGGAGCAGCGGGCCGGTCAAGAGAGGTCTGCTGCGCCATGTGGTCAGCTCCGGGGCCAGGGATCGAACTCGCACTGAAGCTGCTGAGGCTGATGGCAGTATTGCATCCTAACCTGTTGAGCCACCAGGGAGGCTCTTATAGCTAATATATTTGCTCCATAAAATATATGCAGCTCCCTGCCCTGAAAATTCCACTATAGAATTATATCTGGGGTGTCAATATTTGGTTGTAGCCTAGAGGTTAAGTCTCAGCCCTTTCCGGCCAAGTCAGGGAGCTGATCCATGGCTCAGCAGACCTCTCTTGTTGTGCCTGCTGCTTCTCTTAACAGTGGATTTCAGTCAATCCACCTGCTTTGCTCTCTCAACCCTGCACCTTTGGCCTAAACCCCAGTTCTTCCATGCCAAAAAAAAAGTTAAAAATACTGGTTTTAGGATGATTAAATGCAAAAACAAAGCTGAACATACCTGATATACCGTTTTGCTTCTCCATAAAGACTTTGGAGCAGGCAGCTCCTATAGGAGACAGTCTCAAGGAACTCAAGGGAGAAACTAGGGAAACAGAGACAGGAAATTAAAAAAAAAAAAATGAAAGCCCCAAAATGGCTGTTAATGAACAAGCTTTCTAGTGTGGGTAATTAGGCCTTCGTCCCTCTCGGAGGGGTATCTTTACCAAAGAAACAACCAATTTTGATTTTATACAGGTTCATGATGAAGTTATTTCTTTTAAATAGGAATAACAATTATAGGAAATTAATTTTCTATGCCAAAAGCATGTTTGCAGGTTGATTCATCTATTTTCCTCTGAAGCCTTTCACAAACTATTTTTCCTTTGTAATAATACTGATTAACCTGAATGCATTTTCATTAGTGCCCTTTATTAGCATGGCCACATCTAAGAACTGGTGCCCAGGGAGATGGGGGCGCTGAGGGAATTTATTCATTGACTTTGACCCTCTTTGGTTGATGATTGTGTCTGAGAGTATTCAATTCCCTGTACTTTCAGGGTCTAAGCAAGATAATATGTTGCTCAAGAGAAATGTGAGGAAGAGAAGCAGAGAGCTCTAAGTCCCTGAATTGATACCCCCCACCCCCAAAATTATTTTGTTTGTCTTTAAGATTCATATTTTCATGTCAAATTTTCTATCCCAAGTAATGACTTGAGCACGCGTTAAGTCTTCAAAATTGATCACAGATAAAATTTCAGTATAAAAGAAGTATCATTTTTGTGTTTTTCAGTTTTTAAATAGCATTTAAGTGATAAAGCAAAACACACATCATATG
>NW_004567138.1:4857817-4868176 GCF_000260355.1 Condylura cristata
CATCTCTGGCCTGTACCCCAGTTCTGTACGAATAAAAATAATAATAATAATAATATATATTTTTTGTTGTTGTTGCTCAGATTCTTCCAGTTTGGGCCATTAAAAACAAAAATTATTTCAGGTTGGCTTCTGTGTCTCTTGATATAGCCTAACTCTATATCAAGAACGTTTCCTTCCTTTCTTTCCCACATTTCCTTCCTTTCTTTCCCTAAAAGGTACTCAAGAATCAACATGTAATGTTCCTGGAATTAACTATTTATCAAAGAAGCTCTGGTTCCTTTGTTGGAGAATAGAAACCAAGATTTGGGGAGTGGGTGTGTTCACTGTTTCTGGGTGTCACTGCTGGGTCCTTTTAGTAGAGTTACAAAATATATTTGAATTGGCCAGCCTGTGATCTGTCCATCTATAAAGTGAACTAACTCTGACTCTAATTTAGTAGCAGCTGGTTCATTCTAGCTCCCTCCTACTTATTGATCACCTGTAATTTCTTTGATTCCTTGATTATTTGTTTCTCCATCCACCATATATTTAGAGGACATTCAATTCAGTTTCAGAATTTTTAACTCATTCCCTTAGAGAAATACATTTGTCAACTGGACTATATAAATGCATATGTATCATTCCTTCTGTCTAGATTGGGATTCCAGTAGTGAATTAGCATTTAATTGAAGATGCAAGGGAGGGTATTGGGATGCAGCACATCATGTCTCGTGGTTTTTGATGTTCATGTCTATTTAATTCTGAAGTATGGTCACTCATCAGCTCAGGTTGACAGTAGAGATAGAGGAATTAGATGTGTACGATGAGAAAACTAAATGTTTGTGAGCTCCTGTGGGGGTGGGGGGAGAATCTTACAAAAACATCAAAAGTACATAGGAACTCAGAGACCCTAACTCAATGTTTTACCTAGTTATTTAATGTGGAATTATGCTTTATAAGAAAATTATACTTTAAAGAATAATTTATATACGTTTAATAAAACCACATAAAGAGGTTGGTTGGTTGATTCATTCATCCCTAACTAGAGATAGTGGCCACTTTTTCTGAGGACAGCTACTTGAATTAGAGCAATAATGCTTGCAAAGAAAGAACTTGATTCGGAGACACAATTTTTTTAAATTAAATATCGACTGTATTAGTAGAACTGGTTATAAAAAAATGAAGATATGTTTTCCCATAAGCATATTGTGTGTTTTCCCATAAGCATATTGTCTAGTATGAAAGAAAGACACATAAGATAACCAGCTTGCTAAGGAAACCAGAGGGGGGAATAATAAATTCTGGTGGTACTATCTACCTGGGTTTTGAAAGAGTATTAGGAGTTTCTTGGTGAGTATACACAGTTGAGAAAGCAAAACTAATATATGTTGAGAGAAACTATTATCATAGTTGTTTCTGGAATAGAAGGGGAAGTGACAGGGGCTCAAGGAACAGGGACCCAGGGAAACATTTTGGGTTCATGGAAATAAGCTGTATTTTCATTGAGTTGTATTATACACACAGTGCACAGGTTATCAAAACTGACCAAAGTGTGCAATTAAAATGTACATGTGCATTGTATTATTTGTAAGTATTCTTTAATTAAAGGAAAAAAATATGGGAGGGCCCTTCCTGGTAGCACAGCGAGTAAGAACGCAGCACTTCAAGCTAGCTGCAGTTGCTTCAGTGCAGGTTCGATCCCTGGCCCCGGAGCTGACCCACATGGCACAGCAGACCTCTCCTGACCTACCCGCTGCTCCTCTCAGCAGTGTACTTTTCGTCGATCTGCCTGTTCTGCTCTCCACTCTATCTCTGGTGAATCCTCTCATCACTCCTGCACTTCTGGCTTGTCCCCCAGTTCTGTATGCATAAATAAATAAATCTTTAAAAAAGAAAAAAATATGGGAAAAAGATTAATATAGCAATGAGTGGGTAGGTGCATAGAGGGAAAAGTATAAAGAGGAAGAAAAGGAGAAGGAAGACAGAATTGAGAGAACACCAGGATCAGGCTGAGCTACTGTGCTTGATAATCCAGCCTAGGTGCAGAACTCAGATGCATCTGATGAGAGGGTGGTCTACACCCTTGAATGAAGAACCTCCATTTCAGTAGGCACAATCTTTTAAACCCTATGAAGAATACGGTATGAACAGGGCAAATATGAACTTAAACGGAGGAGTACTTTGAGTCCTAATAAACATTTACAAGTTAAATGAGGATTTATCAGTTTCGAAACTATCCTTGGGAAATGCTCCTGTTACTTTTTCTGCCGTAAGAATTTCTTAGTGAAAGACTGAACCAGCAATTACAAACTTTACAGATGAGAAAAGCACATGTCCCCTGCCTGGTATCTGTTGCAATTGCCCTTTATTCAATCACCCACAGCTGGAGTAATTGGATCTTTAGGTACAGGTTAATGGGATAATTAGGCAAACACGATCAAACTTGTATACTATGAGGAAATGGATGACTGCTGTCTCCCAGCCTCCTGTTGTACACTGTGTAGTGCAACCTGTTCTTCATTTCTATGGGCAATAAAGTAGGAGATGGATTAGTTGCAAGTGATTTCTTCTGTCTGTAAGGGGAAGTGTGGTTTGATTTAAATGATTTTTAAGAGGCAGCTACTGGAATACTAGCTAGAGATGAAATGGGTGAGGCATGCCTGCTGTACAAAGCCAATGCAATTTGGCCATGGTATTTATTTCAGAGTCCTTTGAATGCCATTTTCTCCCTTGTATGTTGCCATAGTGCTATCCTACAGGCTATTTTGTCATACACTCAACAGCGATCTTCCAAGTAAAGACCATGAAATAGGAAAGGTCTGTGACCCGCTTTTCTCTGTAGAATAATATAATTTGATCTGTCTTTTCTGTGGGCATTTCTATGGGTCTGACTGCCTAGTTCTCTGTGTTACAGGAATGCTAGTGACTGACTTCCCACTGCCTTTCCAGAAAGTCAGACCTGGTCTAGGTGTATCACCATACACAGCAGTCACCAATCAACACCTATGTTAATATGCATCAGCTACTGAGTCAGCTCTTTCCTTTGGTGACACCCCTATGAACATCCTTAAGTGACAAGAGTATTTTGCTTCCAAGCAACTACAGCTGAAATGTTGCTATTAACTGGCCATCGTTTACGTTTCTATTCCCATATATTTGCCCAGCAGATTAACTTGCTGAATGATGTGGCATGGGACAGGAATTTGGAAAGAAGGGAGTCTGATAAGTGGTAACCACAAGTTAGAATTTGGATCTTGAGCTTAGATTGTGTCCTAGAGTAATCATTTAGAAGGTCTATTTGGCATTTCATATATTTCATTCTGTCTTGGGCTAGTCCCATTTTTGCAAATGCATAGCAAATTCAAGTGGAAACATTTAATCATCTTTATTATTTTTTCATGATTTCCTTTGTCTTATTTTTATTATTTTTAATAAATATATTTTTAAAAGATTTATTTATTTATGCATACAGAACTGGGGTACATACCAGAGGTACATGGGTGGTGAGAGAATTCACCAGAGAAAGAGTGGGGACAGAACAGGCTGACTGACAAAGCACACTGCTGAGGGGAGCAGCGGGCGGGTCAGGAGAGGTCTGCTCTATCACGTGGGTCACCTCCAGGGTGGGGGATCGAACTCATGCTGAAGTGGCTTTAGCTTCTTAGTGCTGTGCTTTAACCGGCTGCGCCATCAGGGAGGGCCCTATTTTTGCATTAAAAAAAAAAATACTGATTTTTTTTTTTCATTGAGATCACATTTACAACACTGTATGTGAATCAGAGACCCAGGCTCACACTTTCTCAGATGCCTGTCTCCACACTCACCACCACCAAGGCCCCCAGGTCTCTACCCTCATCTATAGTGTTCCTTCCACACTGTGTCCCCCCATCTTATAGCCTCAATTCCTCAATCACATTTCTAGATACAGATATATAGATAGGTTTGATTCTTTCTGACCCTTTGTTTTGTTTCTCTATAACCCACATGTAAATGAGATCAGATGGTATTTTGTCTTTTTTCAGTTCTTCTACAGTTTAAGGCTCTGCATTTTACCAGCTTTCTTAATGGTCACATCATAAGAGGTCTGGGGCATCTAAACCAAGCAGGGGCAGAGTAAAATGTGAAAAGAGACAGCCCATCTCTCTGAGCTGCATACTCAGATGCCAGCATTCCTACAGAGAGAGGTCTGGTGGCGTGTTTTTTCTCCATCACCAGGAGGTCCTCAGCTGGTTGTCCTATCTATGGGAGAGAGTGAAAAGCTGGATTATGGGAGGAGTTATGAGAGCCTTGCGCACTAGGGAAGGCAATGGTAGCCCCGTCTCCTTTGTCTTCCTTTTTCATACTGGATGCAGGCAATCATAAAAAGAAAGATGAAACCTGGGCAGAAAAAAATCCCTAGAGTCAAATCCCACTAGAGATGAGAGTTTTGACTTATGTGTCTAATACAGGGTTTCTCAACCTTAATGGCAATATTGACACGAGGGACCAGATAATTCTCTGTTGTGGCAGACTGTCCTGTTTGCTGTGGAATGTTTAGTTTTATTCCTGGCCTCTACCCACTAGGTGCCAGTAGCATTCTTCCAATTGTGAATCAAAAACTTCTCCTGAGGTTGCTAGCTGTCCTTTCAAGGGACAATATTATTTCCAAGTGAGAACAACCAGTCTTAAGGCTTCTGAACAAAACTTTATTCTGGTCTGTGATCTTTTGAGTGTGTGGCTGTTCTTTCTCTCTCTTACAGAAGCCAAATAAAGTGAAGATAGTGAAAATATCAACATCAAATTTGCTGTGTAAAATGTTTAGCAAACCACAAGCACTCCATTAATTTTAGTCACTATGAATGGATGCATTGATTAAATTGCTAACCATGATTATCAAAGATATGGCATAGAAGAAATATACCATAAGTGACATTCATTTCTAGCAACTCTACTTTTATATAGCAAATTGCAGTGTGGCAGCATTAGTTATTCTAAAACAAACATTGGAGGAATGTTTACATAAGAGGAAAATCAGGAGTATAACATATGGATATACAAAATTACATATTTATGGGTAAGTCTAAATACTTATTTCTTTTGATCAAGTACATGATACATAATTTTTTGGTAAAGATTTGTTTATTTAGGTATATTATAATAATAAACCTATAGGCCACAGGTGCAGGAGGGTGAGAGGATTCACCAGAGACAGAGTGGGAAGTTGAAATACACTGCATAGGGGAGCAGCAGGCGAGACTGGAGAGGTCTGCCATGGGGGTTAGATCCTTGGCCGGGAATCAAACTCATGACGTAGTGGTTGGAGATAGCTTGATAGCACTGTGTCTTTAACCCCGCTGCCACCGGGAAATCTGTATGTAAATTTCAATTGCGTGGTCACACATACATTGTGGAAATATCTTGAAGAGGAACAGATGCTTATTTTTTAACTTTTTAAGAAAAGTGTTCTCTATATTAGTTCTATCATTTTACATTCAGTTCTACATCTTCTCCAATACTTGGCATGGTGAATAGTTTCAGTTTTAGTCATTCTAATGGATTGTAGTTACATTGCATGTGGATTGAACTTGCATTTTCCGGATGACTAATGATGTGGCTGATATTTTTGGCCATAGAGATGTTTTCAATTGTCAGATCTCTGTTCTGTTCAATTCTTTACCATTTTTATTAGATTGTTTTTATTATGAATTGCAAGCCATTGTTTAAATTGTGAAATAAAACTTATACCTTATTCATTTTGAAATGTACAGATGGGAGGAACAGACATTCACATTGTCGGTCTGTCAGTCCCCAAAATTCTTTCCATTTTGCAAAACCTATTAAGCAAAACTCTTCACTTCCACATCTTCTCATCTTCTGCCAACTGTCGTTCTACTTCCCATCTATTCATTTGACTCTTCTAGATACTTCATATAAGTAGAATCACATATTTGTCTTTTTATGATTGGCATATTTCACTTAGCATAGAGCTCTATAGATATATCAATGTTGTAACATGTATCAGAAGTGTGTATCTAGTTTCTTTTTGCTTCTCTGTTCATGCACCTGTAGGCTCTTGGGTGTTTTCAGTTTTTGGCTTTTGTTAATAAAGTTGTTATGAGCATGGGTGTGTGAATATCTATTTGAGCTCCTACTTTCAAGTCAATAATTCCTAGAAGGAAAATTATTGGATCATATGATAATTCTGTTCTTAGTGTCCTGAATTTTTCCTTATATGCAGTAAATACTTGCTTCTATTTAAAGCGTATTTTTTTTTAAAGATTTATTTATTTATTCATGGAGAACTGGGGTACAGGCCAGAGATGCGGAGGGTGAGAGGATTCACCAGAAACAGAGTGGGGAGCAGAACAGGCAGATCGACGAAGTACACTGCTGAGGGGAGCAGCGGGCGGGTCAGGAGAGGTCTGCCGGGCCATGTGGATCTCCTCCGGGGCAGGCGGGGATCAAACTCATGTGGAAGTAGCTTCAGCTTCTCAGTGTAGTGCTTTAACCCGCTGCGCCACCAGGGAGGGCCTAAAGAGTATTATTTTAATTTTTTGTTTTCTGTCTCTGTCTTTCTATCACCTCCTGCTTTATTCTTTCTTTTGGATTATTGGAATATTTCATGTACCTCTTATCTTTTTGTTCTATTTCATTGTGTTATTTTCTACTCTGTTGAAGGAGCGGCATTAGACATATCTAATCCTACAGTTTACTGACAATTAAAATTTTATCAGGTCACATACACATAGAAACTTTGCAAAAGGTCCCCATGTTCTCCTTTTGTTATGTAAAAATTACAGTATTTATGAACTCCATATATTTTGCCTTAGTTATTTAATCAACATTAAAGGGTTTAATTAGTCTTTTATAGTTACCCAGCCATTTACTAGTTTTGATCCACTTAACTTCTGGTGATCCCATGCTCTCTCTGGTATCATCTTTGCCTAGTCTGAAAAAATTCTTATTATTCTTTGTACAGCAGCTTGGTTGGTGACAAGATCCCTTAGATTTACTTTTTCTGAAAATTTCTTTGATTTCAGTCCTGAAGGGTACTTTGTATGGGTCAAGAATTATGTATGATTTTTCTACTCACAAGCAGGAAAGAGGTGTTTCATTGCCTTTTGAGAAAAATATCTACATTATTTGAATAGCTATCCTTCTGGAGGTAGTATGTTAAATATTAAATGTTACCATTTTCTAGCCCTTTACCCAACTTCATCTGTGATGTTTAATAATTTGATTGTGATGCATCTAGGCATGATTTTCTTTTATGCCTTTCTTAAGTTTATTGAGCCTCTGGACTCATAATTTATAAGTTGTTATCTTTTACCGAATTTGGGGCTTTTTCTACCATATTTCTCAAATATTATTACTTTCATTATAGTTCTAACGGCACCCAAGTTATATTATTGTTTTTGATATTCGCTAGCAAAGTTGGATCATTTTCTTTAGCAAGCTATCAATTTTCTCACACATCACTTTTTAACAAATTTAAATTTAGATTCTGTTCATTTTAAACTGATATTTTTTTCTCTTTTTCAGACTAGATTTAAATTAAATGAATTTACTTGTTTAATTCTCCATCCTGATATTAAGCACATCAATGCATTTTTATATTTAGATATTACATTTCAGTTCTAAAATATGCTTTATATCTAATATTTCCCATTATTCCGCTGAGATATTTTTGTCTTTTTATGTATCTTGAGAACCTTTTCCTTTTCAATTTTCATTATTATGAGAGTAGTTTTACACTCGCATAATTCCATCCACTCTTGACTGTCTTTCTTTCTCCTCAAATTTTCCAACTTCTTTGTATGTTGAGCATTTTGGGGCTGCATTTTGGACTGTTGTGTTATATGGTCATTGTCTGCTGTGATAATTCTCTAGCAAAGTTGGATCATTTTCTTTAGCAAGCTATCAACCCAGTTAGATACAACTCTCAAGTCTACTTTCATCTTATATGATGAATATTCAAATCTCAATTTAGTTCTAAAAGTCATCACTATACAGTTTTAGAATTTCCTTTTGATTTTTAAGTAAATTCAGTTGTCTGTTGAAATTTTATATGATGTAATCTAAATCAGTGTGCATTTGTAAGAACAAATATCATAAATTCTGTTTGATAATTCCAGACTATACCTTTAGGCTTATTTATACAGACATTTTTTTATTTTTTTATTTTCTTTTTGGTTACCAGTTTTTGTCTTGGTAATGCCTAGTAATTTCTTCTTAAACATCCATCAGTGAAAAATGTATGAACCATTGTAAAGAAATTTAAGGCTATGGAGGATGTTGCTTTCCTTTAGAGAGGCTGTATTTTTTTCCTTCTGAGCGATGGTTATGATTGAGGAAAAATACCTTTACCAGGGATAGCATTGATTTGAAGCTGGGCTTCCGTCTTTGTAGGATGGTGTATTTTTAGTTAGTCACCACCTTTTTTAAGTTATTTTTGAGAGTCCTAACCAAATATCCATTATCATTATTAGGCCGTTTCTCTTTAGGGGATACTGACCCAACATTTATCTTCATAGTCCCAAAAGACTACTGGAATTTCTGCTTAGTTTCTCTCACCTCCCATTTCTTAATCTGCTTCCCAGCATGTCAGCCACTGCTTGTGAATTAGCACAAGTTCCCAGAGGAAAAGTAACAATGAAAAATGGAGTCAACCTTCTGTATTTCCCTTCTCTCCAAACTTGGCCTTTCATATCATTGCTGTATTGGTAGTTCTCCACTGTATTCAGACAGGGTTTTCTAGATAATATAGTAATTCTCAACAACAGAAATTACCTATTAAAGACAATCCTATCTTTACCATTGACACTAGGGAATGCTTATCTACAAATAAATCTGCACATCTATTATCTACTGATTCAGTGTTTAAATAGAAGGAAAGATTGGCGTTTAGAAATATTAGCTATTAGTTATTTTGAAGTTATTATATATTTTGTTCTGCCTTTCAGGCAGAATAGATTAAATGGGGAAAATATCAAACAAATTTCCCCTCAATACAAAGCAATTTATTATAAGTTAGGCAATAATGTTGACACAGAAATGATAAAATAAGTAGCTAGAATCAGATCACAATCTGCATTATGTTGCAGGGAAATTTTTGAAATTGGTTTGTGGTGCATGTAAAGCATTGAATAGTATAAAGCATGTTAGAAGAGGGATTCAATTATTGTTTATGTTTTAACGAAATTTTTTATTGATTTTTCGTTGGTTTACGGTACTATGTAAGTTTAGAGAGTACAACTTCATAGGTAGATGTATGCATACACCACACCCCACCCCATCTTATTTGTGCCTTCACCTTTATTGAATTGAACCCCTCTGTCTATGTCTCCCATCCCTTGTTACCCATACTTCTGGAAATCACCATAGTTTTCTCATAGTCTAAGAGTGGTTTTTGTCGGGTTTGTTAGATCATTTTGCTTTGTATATTTATATCCCAAGTATGAGTGAAATCATCTGTATTTGTCTTTTCTGATTTATTTCACTCAGCATAGTGAGCTCAAGTTCCATTCACATGGTCCTGAAATATAACATTTCATCGTTTTAACAACTAAGTTATATTCCATTGATTATCTATAACACAATTTCTTTACCTAGTCATTTGTTGATAGACAGCTAGCCTGTTTCCTTATCTTGCTATTATGGGTGGTGCTGCAATGAATATGAGGTGCATGTAACTTTTTGAAATAGTGCTTTCATATTGGAACAAGTACCTAGGTGGACTTTCCAAATCATATGGTGTTTCTATTTTAAGCTTTATAAGGCACCTCCATGGTATTTTCCATTACAGCTACACCATTTTGCATTCGTATCACCAATACTCAAGAGTTCCTTTTTCTCCATATCCTCGGAGAGGAATTCTTAGGTTTCTTCTCACCTAGGGACACCAATGGCCTTTAGTAGGACTGTATACCTGCAATGTGTTGGACTATTTCACATAATAAAATCCTTTTTTCCTTTTATATAATTTTTAAATATCCTGTTGAATGTTCATTTACGTTAAAAATGAATTTTAATGGTAGTCCCTGCATCTTCAATCTATTTTACACTTATGTGCATACTCTTTGTAACAATATAATCCAATATTTCAGGAAAGAAACTATAATTATAAGATAGATTATTCATTTTATTATTGTTAGCTATGCAAATGTTTAAGATATATTTTAAAGGTTTATTTATTTATGCATACAGAACTGGGTACAGGCCAGAGATGCGGGGGCAGTGAGAGGATTCACCAGAGACAGAGTGGGGAGCAGAAGAGTCTGTCTGATGAAGTATACTGCTGAGGGGAGCAGTAGGCTGGTTACTGCCATGCGGATCATCTCCTGGGCTGGGGATCGAACTCATGCTGATGTGGCTTTAGCTTCTTAGTGCTGTGCTTTAACC
>NW_004567138.1:4869371-4871204 GCF_000260355.1 Condylura cristata
AAACAATTTTTATCCTACCCTCTAATTAATCCCTCTTTCTATCCCATCCTGGACTCTCATCACAGTAGATCATTTTGAGTTTCCCAATCATATCATGGACAATTACATTTCTGGACCTTTGCTTTTCTCTTCATGCATTTTAGAAGATTAATGCTGGGTGCATTTACTCTGTCAATTGTAGATTAAATAGGGTGTTTATGATTATTTCAGTTAAGGCTGTTGTGCATCATGCTGTTGGTAAGAATGTAATCACTATTCTACCACTTTATTCCCATGTAAAGCTATCTTTTGACCTTTTGCTCTTTCTAGAATGACATTTTCTTATGAATGACACCTATCTGTGTCACCAGAATCAGTCAAAAGTAGTAAATTACTCTTGTTGAACAGATTGTGGTCCTCAACAAAGCACATAAAATGTGTTTAGTGTAATCAACTATTATTGGAAGTGAGAATCATTTTCAAATCACTCCAAAGGAAAACAAACCAACAAATTTGTAAACATGCACTTGGCACAGAAATTCAGCTTAATTGAACTAAATTTTTAAAGAGAGAGAGTGAAAAAACTGGAGTGAGGAACATGTTTGATGAAGGCTTGAAAATGTACATGTCAGCAATAATAAACTTGTTATTTAATAAGGTTAATAATAGATAAAGTCCCTGAAAAATGAATTGTTATCACAGTTGACGACCGTTTTATTAAAATGTTAATGGCCTGAGGCAAAAGCAAACTGTTCTCTTAATCTGCCAGAAGAACTGCTTTTTCGGGAATTATCATAGCCCACAGCACAAGGGACTTGAGCACACTGTAATACGCATATTTGAAATCTGGACTAGACACAGCTCCTGAGATCTTAACTCTACTTGACTAAACTACAGATGCATTTCACGTGTTCATTCATGGTCAAAGTTCTTCCTCTTACTAGCTAAATGTATGACACTATATTTTCCACATGGAAATCTATTGAAAGAAGTTTCTATAGATTAATTCTGTCTTTCTTTTCAAGGTTGACGGAAATGACTAGTGTTTTTTTTTTTTCCCTTTTCTCATTTCCATGTACGTAATAAGCAAGCCAAGCATTTCTAGTAAATATGATTGCCTAAACCATACAAAGCATCTTTTCCATAAAGGCTGAAATAAAAATCAAAGTATTCAGCAGCACCTTGAAGGACAATCAAGATTGTGTATAAAGGTTATGGCTTACATTATGATTTGTTTGGGTTCACATTCAGACCCTGAAAGGACTCTGTCAGATAACGCTGTTTTTCGACCAATGTAAAATTAGCTCAGATCACAAAAGAAACAGAGTTCAAATTCAATCCTTCCTTATCAACACTTTTCACATTTTTTCCTTATATAACTACAGATATATGTCAGTGGGAAAAAACTGCTAATCATAAATACACCATGGTATTTGACTACTGTGGAAGAGAAGCAGTAAGAAATATCTTTTATTTTATTGTTTAAAGATTTATTTTATTCATCTATGCATACAAGAACTGGGGTGTAGGCTAGAGATGTGGGGAGGAGGTGAGAAGACTCATCAGTGATAGAGTGGGGGGTTAAACAGGCAGATTGATTCAAATACAGTGCTGAGGGGAGCAGCGAGTGAGACAGGAGAGGTTTGCTGTGTCATGTGGGTCACCGCTTTGGCTGGGGATTGAACTTGTGGCTGCCAATAGCCTCACAGTACTGGGATTTAACCACTTCTGCCACTACGGAGGCCTTCATTATCTTTTAAATTATAAATGATCTTCAGGTGACAGGTAATGGCCAGCAGGTAGAATTGGAAGCTGAAAGAATTTTCCCACAGGTTACATGTGACTTAACTTTAG
>NW_004567138.1:4871673-4915971 GCF_000260355.1 Condylura cristata
CATTACTTATTTTGACTGACAATTTGTACTTTTTGACCCTTTTCATCCAATTTGAACCCAGCCCTCCCCATCCAACCATTTAATTCCAGCAACAGTTAAATCACTAATTTGTTTCCTCCATCTAAGACCTAGGGTTTTCTTTGCCCTTTTTTCTTAATTTCTCCTAGCTTAATACCTTCAAGTTCTAAAACAGCAGTAAGTCAAAGGACATAATAACAATTTAAAAGTGCAACAATTGAAAATAAATACTCTATTCATAAAAAGCTTCTATTGAGGGTTAAAAAAAAAAGTCTGACCTAATGTTCTGAAAAATTTCAGGTTGGAAAATCCGGAAAAGAATATGAGGCATGTAGAAACAAGGATAAATGGAGCCCAAGAAAGAGAAAAAGACTATTTAAAAAACAAATTGCTGAAAAATTTCGATTATTGGTCTGAAACAGTAAACTATAGATTTTAAAGTTCTATATTTCTCATGCAGGATAAATGAAAACGATCTCTAGATACATTATAGTTAATTTGAGGTGGTTGTTCTTAAATCACAGAGGCCAAAAGTCGACATAGGGAGGCAATTCACATCCCTAAATACAAGGATAATATGTCATTATAAAGCATTTTTTATTTCACAATGCAAATTTACTATACCAATGCTATGTCAGTTTTGTTGCTAACTACAGAAAAAATATCAGAAAAGATATAGAAAAAGTAATTAATTAAATTCATCATCATAACACATTTCACAAACTAAGCAATGAGGAAACTTGTTTTATTTTATAAAGGATGTCTTTAAACATCTAATGAAAATATCATGCTTAATGGTTTAATGTTAAAATATTCCTCTGCAGTGTTTGCTGTGAGAAATGGTGCCACTGTCATACTTTTCTATTCTTTTAATAGTTCTGGAAGTTCTAGTCAGTTCTAGGCTAATAAGTCAAGGAAAAAAAAAGATATAAGGATTTTAAGTAAAATTGTTGTACTGGTAGAGAACAAAACTGTGAATTAAGATAACTCTAAATAATTTTCAGTTGAAATATTTGTACTAATAATTTAGCAAGTTTTTTGGCTTACAATATCAATATAAATATTAAGTGAAGTTGTATATCCTACCAACTGCCAAATAACACCCCTAACAGTAGGATCAAAATGGATATAAATAAAAACTGGAAGCAAGCTTACTACACACCAAATAAAGTATATTTGGCATTTCTGTACTCCATAGTTACCATGAAGAAAAAATTGAAAAGAAGTAGATTCAGAGTATTGTAAATATCTGTAAGTGACATCTTAAAATAAAAAAAAAGAAAAGAGCATCTTGCAAAATATATGTGGTGAGAGAAAGTTAGCCTAAAAAATGTAATTTTCAAGATAAATTCTTTTTGTATTTAACTTCATGTATTCATACACTTATAATAAGACACTGGAAATCATCAGCAAGTGATAGTAGCAATTACTCCTGCAGACACACTTGGATGACTAGAAAGAGAGAGAAAGATAATAGCCTGGATCAGAAAGGGTTTATTTATTTACTTATTTATTTTTTAATACATATAGACCTTGCTCATGGACATGTAAACTGCATTGACTTTTCTGGAAGAAATTTGACTTGGGATAGCAACGGATTAAAAAAGTGCCAATTTTTTTTTGACACAATTGTTCTATTTCTAGCAATTTATCTTAAGGAAATAATTGAGCATGTATTAAAAAAAAACTTTTACATAGTGTGAGCATCAAAAGAAAACATTAAAGGATATACTAGAATCTGTTTACTTTATGTAAAAGGCAGCAAAGAGGAAAAAGACAAAAAAGATGAAACAGAGAAAATGCAAAACAAAATAGCAAACATAAGTTTAAGGATACTGATCATATCATTAAATATGAGTGGATTTATAGTATCTTAAATGCTAATCCTTTTACCCTGTGACTCGTCTGTTTTCCACTATCAAACCTCAAATCTTGCCTAAAATGAACTTATTGTCCTGAGGAAAAAATAATCATTATCACATCCATTATATAGTTTCCCAATTATCAAAAGCTTAGACTTCCCCTATTAATCTATTCTTTCTTTCTTTATTTTCTTGGTCAAGATTAAGATGATCTGCATAGGAACCTAGAGCGTCCTTAAAATGTTGCTACTGGATAGAAGAATAGGAGAAGGGCACCCACAGATCATATGCAGGGGCTCCCCTGTATTTGATTTTGGCAGCTCATAACTAGAATTGTACAAAGGTGGGTACCACATAGCACCAGTGATACAAGCCATTACTCTGATTCACAACGCAGCAAACAATACGCTTTATTTATAAAAAGGACAAAGAGAAAGATTATTCATGAAGGAAAGAACTTCGAAGGTCCTAGATGACTAGCGGACAGCTCTTTTTGAGTTGGTACCAGGACACCAGATGCCAGTGCCAATCAGCAGTGGTCAGCAGGGGATGTTGGAGGAAGGGCTGAGGCAGGAGTCGTGGTCAGATTACAGTTTGAAGTGGTGATAAGATGTGAAGGGCTCCTTGAATCTGCAATCTTGTCTATGGATTGAAGCAAAGATCAAAGCAAGCGCTACTCCTGCATGATGGCACTGTCCCTTTGAACAGTGCCCAGAACTGGTGGCACACTGATGAGTGCTGGACCAGGATCCAACCCACAGTGGCAGCGGGAGGTAGCTCCAGGTGGCATTGCAGAAGCAGATCCACAGCAGGATAGCTGAAATCCAAAGACTGGATGGGACAGAGGCAGAGACAACAGCCCAGGAGCAGTGGTAGAGAATCAGCAGTGCACAGCTCTTAGCTCTGGCCACACGCAGGTCAGCGGTGCTGGTTGGTGCTGGTCAACAGGAGGCAGTGCCAATGGTAACAGTCATTATAGCTTTTAAGGGTGTGGGCGCAAGCCAGCAGCAAACAGCTCTTCTTGAGATGGTGCCAGGACACTGGACATCAGAGTTTTTTTTAGCAGTTGGAGGTACGGCCCAGGCCGGGAGCAGCAGTCAGCCTGCAGTTTGAAGTGGAGCTAAGATGGGAACATCTACAACGGTCTGTCTGGCAAGGTTCTGAAGTCCCCAATTAGTGTGTCTGAAGCCATCTGATGAATGGGCCCAAGCTGTGAGCCGCCCTGGCTAATATCCTCTCTGAGTCCCTGCTTTTAAGCCTGGTTGGTCGGTTTATAATTCTAGCTGATTGGCGGCAGTTTCCCTCAAATCTGATTAGCCCATTTACAATCCTAAATAGTCTCAGAAACATTGAATGGCTCTAAAAGGACCTGGAACCTGATTGGTCCATGGGGAGTTTGAAGCTGATTGGTCCATTTATAATTCCAGAACAGTATTCACCAGTGAAAACAGTACCAGAGTGTTCAGACCTGACCTACACTGAGGTCGGGGGTACCTAACCCGGCAACTGCAATTTCTCTCTGACTCACACGGGGCAGAGCTCAAGTCGAGTCCCACCCTGTGGAGCCATGGGGCTCCTGTTTCATAACCTTTGCAAGGTGACAGCAAACATTTATTGAAAACAGCTGAGTCTAGATCCTGTACTAATTAACTCTTCATCTGTATTAACTTTCTAACTTCTTAACTCTGTTATGTATATTGTTGTGTATATATATATAATATATAATAATATACTATGTTATAATGTTATACTATATCTAGAATATGTTTTATATATAATATTATATATATATAAATATATATAATATAATATATATATATATATATATATAATAGATAACATTTTTTTCTGTAAAATTTTATAACAAAGAAATTTGGAAACTCCTCTGGTCAAATCCATGAAACTTGAATCTGAAATCTTGTGTAAGGGACTGAACAAAAGACAAAATTTTTTCTTTATCCCAAAACTTTGTTTTTGTGTGCATCTAAGGCACTGATCACAGTCAGAGCAGCAAAGCCGTTTTCAGGGTGTGGTAGGAAATTTGAATAAAAAAAAAATTGAAATGCAGGAGAGCATTTCTAACAGGACCTTAAAATAATTACATCAAATAGTTAGATCAAAGATACACAATTTTTATGTGTACATGTAAAGTACTCAGGTATTTTCACAAAGCTTGTCTAGTTATTTAGGTCTTCTCTGTTCTTAAACTAATTGCTGTTTGCTTAATCATTATCAAGCATAATTTTTTTTTTCCTTTTCCTGGTACAGCAATAGAGATGAACTTTATTTCCTACTATTGACTTAATTAGGAATGACCATTTGCTAAAATTGAAAACATCGGAATGCAGGGGAAAGGGGCCACAATTGGTAACTCAGGGATTACAATATGACCTATAAATAGAAGGAATGTATGCCTTTAAAATAAATCTTTTACTGTGAACTTCTTACACATCGCTGTTCCATTTGCCTAGAGATCACTTTTGAATTGAGAAAGTAGTATTTTTATATATAGTAACCCAAGAAGCACCCTGACCCTATCCCTTACAGTTAAATAAACTGCAAAGCATGCAGGCTTTGGTGTTCTACCAGCAGGAGCATGGAGATAAGAATTCTCACTATGAACACTGTGTTATCCTTTTGCTACTATCTACTGATTAAACCTCAAAGGCCCTTTCAAACTGTCAGGCAAAGCACACACAGGCGTTCTGTGTGGATCTGTGTGGCAGGCAAGGACAGGGAGTTCTTGAATTCTACCTTTTGTGAATACCTGACTTTCATCCTCAAAGCAAGTTGTATCACAGCTTTTGGATGTAGCGAGGGTTTGTGCTGCTAGGGAAGCTTCTGGTAATAAAGGAAACACCAGGTGCATGCTGTAACTAGAACTCAAGGGAAATGATTAGACTAGCATATGAGACAGCTGAGGGTCAAGTCCTGGGCTAAGTAGGAGAGAGTTTTGTGCCGATTAGCAAACAAACAACTTAAACCCATTGGGTCACAGGTGGCAGGAAGCTTAGATTATCAGCAACCGGAAAATCTGGATCGCGTGGGGAGCGCTCAAACTGACGCACGTTTCATCAGTGGGATAAGACGGGGTAGAGGGAAGGGTTGAGAACTGAAAAAACATGTATGGTCCAGAGGTGTAAGTGATGGACATGTGGACACCAGATCTTGATCAGATTCATAACAGCGGCTCTGATTTTAAACGCTCATATCGTTTCGAAACCTGGCTCATTTAATGGCAGGAACTAGATTCAGCGTGTGGGTGGAGAGCTTGGACAGATATTAGCTTGAGAGTTCATTGATCTAAAGAAGGGTCTTGATTTTTGATGATCTACTGGAAGACCCTGACTAATGAGGTGTGACTTCAAGTGGGAAGGAGGGCTATTGTAGCTGGGGAACAGTCTGCCCCCGGTTCACTAACAAGACCCTGGTGGCATCCGCAGTAGTTACAGCACCTGCCCTGACACAAAGATGTGGTGTTGGGTGCTTCCTTACTCTGAAGAGCACATGAGATCATATTTATTGCAGGACTGCGCCTCTTGATTTCATAACACACACCCTGTTGACATTGCTTAAAGTACTTCATTCTACACCTGGAGGGATGTCAGGCCGGTTTCTAGCCTTTTCCTCATGCAGAGCTCATTATTTTTAGGTAGGGGGGAAAAAAATCATAGCTTATAGAAATTTTTAGATGGAAGTGAGTAGATTCCAACAAAAGCCCTGGTGATAAATGTGACTTTCCCAAACTGTTTCCGGTGTGTGTTAAGTTCTGGCTGAGAATTTTCACGTAGTTACTTTGATTTTGGTCTCCATTGACAACAGTCTTAGATGTAAAGATAAAAATGTTAGAGGTGCTATGAAGAGCAGCCTCCAAACCTGTGGGTGACACTTGTAGACAAGATGGAATTTTCCAGACTCTATTCCCCTAAACAGAAGATGCTGGGGACACTGGTCAGCTGAGTCACCAGGCTGACCTTAAGACATGGAACACACGAGCTGCTCTCTTTATGGCCTGAGTACACTCTAGTCTCTGCTCAGCCAGCTCTAGGACAGACTATCTGGCCACATGCCAGCCAACAACAAGTATTTTTCTCTGTCTCTCTGTTTTTGTCTCTGTCTCTGTTTCTCTCTGAGCTCTGTCTTGTTTATAAATAAATACTTTTTATTTCTTTCTCTCTGGCCATCATATTTTTTTAAGATTTATTCATTTATGCATAAGGAACTGGGGTACAGGCCAGAGGTGCAGGGGTGGTGAAAGGATTCACCAGAGATAGAGTGGAGAGCAGAACAGGCAGAACTGAGGAAGTACACTGCTGAGGGGAGCAGCAGGTGGGTCAGGAGAGGTCTGCTGTGCCATGTGGGTCACCTCCGCGGCTGGGGATTGAACTCCCACTGAAGCGGCTACAGCTTGCTTGCAGTGCTGCGTCCTAACCCATTGCACTACTAGGGAGGGGCACAGGAGTCTTTTTTTTTTTTTTTTTAAAGATTTATTTATGTATTTAGAAATAAAGAAATGGGTACAGGCCAGAGGTGCAGGGGCAGTGAGAGGATTCACCAGAGACAGAGTGGGGAGCAGAAAAGGCAGATAGATGAAGTACACTGCTGGGGGGAGCAGTGGGCAGGTCAGGAGAGGTCTGTCATGCTATGCGGATCACCTCCGGGGCAGGTGGGGATTGAACTCATGCTGGCGTGGCTTTAGCTTCTTAGTGCTGTGCTTTAACCCCTTGCACCATCAGGGAGGGCCCCCATTTATTCTATAGTTGATTAAATAGCATCCATTGCTTTTCAGAAAGCAAGAGAGGCCAGGTTAGAATCTAGAGACTTACTCTAACTACTGTTCATTCCATCATACTATTCAATGAAAAACTTTTATTTTTGTTATTATGTAGAAAATTACGCAGTGAAAAGTTAACTGGAATTTATTATGATACAGTATTGAAAAAAGAATATAGTAGTCAACTTCTGCGAACTTATCTCCTTTCATTCATCCGTGTACTTTTCAATGAAGCCACATTATATTATTTGAGGAGTATTAAAAGCACCACACATGATCTTAAAACAATTACATACTGAAATGAAAGAGACTTTTTTTTTTTAAAGAGACTTTTTTTTTGTCACTTACTGGAAGATAGGAAGGAACTCTAGCTTTTGGGACCAACTGATTAATTGCTCATTTAATGAGAACGTATTGGGGTAAATGGGAAAATAAAATGGTATTTTCAAAAGAATAAAACATTGAACCAGACAGCTGTGTGTACAAATTTTATATCTGTCATTTTATTACTTGTATTGCTTGAAGAAAGTCATTAACTTTCTTTGATCCTTAGATTCTTCATTTGGAAAATTTAGAGTAATAACAATATGCTTTTATAATTATTGTGAAGGTTGAAATAATTTATCTAAAGCTCATGACAAAATGAGTAATAAAAATAGCTACTAAATAAATGTCAACTTTACTATACATTATTTTACATAAAATTAAATAAAAATAAAATTCCAATTGCATGAATCTGGAGAGCTACATTTTTCTTGTCTTCCTGATGCTGGGACCTAAGTCACTCCTAAGTGCATCTAAAACAATGTTTCCAGAGTCATTTTGGGAGTTTATTGCCTTCCTTCCTAAGAATTTTGTTATGAAGGAAGATTTCAAGGAGTAGTTCCACCATAGACCTACTAAGTCAAAAATAACAGAAAGTGGGGCTCTCAAATCTCAGCGTTATCAAGCTATCATAGTCGTTGCAGCAGACCTCTCCTGTCTCCCCACTGCTCCCCTCAGCAGTGCATTTCAGTGGATTTTTTTTTGTTCTGGCTCCCTTTCTGTCTTTGGTGAATCCTTTCACTTCCAAATAGTGCTCAATGGTACAAAATAGTGCAAAAGTGTTCTAACAGTGGAAAGGATCAGTGACCAAGGTGGGTACACATGGATCCTTTTTTTTTTTTAAAGATTTATTTATTTATCATACATAACTGGGGTACAGGCCAGAGATTCAGGGGTGGTGAGAGGGTTACCAGAGATAGAGCAGGGAGCAGAACAGGCAGATTGCTGAGGGGAGCAGTGGGCAAGTCAGGAGAGGTCTGCTGTGCGATGTGGCTCACCTCCAGGGCAGGGGATCGAACCTGCACTGAAACACCTGAAACTAGCTTGCAATGCTGCGTGCTAACCCCTTGGGCCACCAGGGAGCACCCCTGTCAATGGATTCTTACCCTCCTGCACAAATGCAAGACTACTCAGGCGAATGATGCAATAGCAACAAGGTTTGTTTAACAAACAGGAGGTCAGGTAAAGTCGAGAGTTTTTAAGACCACAAGTGGCTAGCTGTCACACCCCAGATAGTGTCTGCAGTGTCCAGAAGTCCCACAAAGAGGCCACTCATGGAAGATGAGGCCACTCATTACAGCAGCGCACAGGGAGTCCAGAGGCTGGGTGGGCCCAGAGGTGGGCCAGACAGTGATGGAACCAGCAACACCAGAAGGTGGCGCTGGAGAGCCTCTGGAGAGGCTGTGGTCAGCTCTTTGAGCTGCTGGGCCAAGCCCAATGGTGCTCCTGGCAGGTGATTCAGGGCCAAGGCCAGAGACAGGTGCAGCAGCCAGGTGTCTGTCAGTTTGTAGAGGCCTGAAAGTCTAGACTGGGTTAGGTTTACAGAGGTCTATGAAGTTCTGGTGAATCCCACAGAGGTTGACTGCGCCATGCATCTCTCTGAGCACAGAATCCTTCTTCCAAGGTAGTCCTCTCTTTTTCTTTAAATTTAGTTTTGCATAGAAGAACTGGGGTACAGGCCAGAGGTGTGGGAATGTGAGAGGATTCACCAGAGACAGAGTGGGGACCAGAACAGGGCAGAAGTACTTGAATCGACTGCAGAGGGGAGCAGCAGGTGAGAGAGGAGGGGTCTGCTGTGCCATGTGGGTCAGCTCCCTGCCGGGGTCGAACCCAGGCCATAGTGGTGATAGTGCTGAGACTTAGTGCCACCTCTCTTCAGAGGCCTGGCACACACTGGCCAAGCTGACTCTTGCGCTGTCTGGTATCCCCCTCAGTGTTCTCACCCTACAAGCCTGATTGGATCATTTTCAATCTTGCATGGCAACTTTTGGTTTGGACTACTGAACTCTGTGGACACTGGTGGGGTGATTGGATGGTCATTTGTAACCTTTGAAATTCTTTCCTTTAAAAAAAAAAAACATTGCTCTAAATATTCTCCTTGTATATCGTTGGGCAAGCCTGTTGTAGCTACGCTCTGTGTTTGAGTTGTGTTTTGCAATTTTAAGCACACGGGTGAGGACCCATGAGCCATTACATTCTCCAGGTTTGCATGGTTTCACTGAGATCGTGCTCAGCCTCTCGAACAACGGTGGGGGATTCTATCAAATGAGATCTTGCGCTGTCAGTTGGCCTTTTTTCAAAACACTAGAAGTATAAGGAAAGTAGGAATAGGGGAAAAAATATCAATATGTACATAAGATGATAGATATGAGAAGAAGCAATTACTATGTCAGAATACGAATGACATGGAAAAAATCTAAATCATCTGTGTTACTTTGCCACTTATAAGATAAAATGTGCCACAGAGGTACATATTTCAGGGTTTTTTTTTGTGGATTTTTTTCTTATGTTTATGATAAAGGATTAGTACTATGATTATTATTACCACTCCTGTTACTGTTGGAACTACTGCTATGAATGATAATATAAGCAGTTTAAAAAACAAACTGTAAAATAACATAGAATGATAAAAAAAAAAAGAAAAGGTTATTTTCTGTTTGAAAAATAGAACCTAAAAATATGGGACCAGAATGTTTTAGTGGACTGAAAGAAAGCAAGCAACAAAGAGCAATATGTTATGTAAATACCATCTCCTCCATGAAGTAGAATTCTTTAATAGTAAGCAAGTATGAATTTATTATGTAATAATAAATTAAATCATAAAAATCGATCATGACTGGGTGTTTGGTTGCAAAAAGATATTTGCAGCATCCTGACAAAGGATTAATCTAAAATATATAAGAAATAAAATGTACAACAGAAATAAAAGCCTGTAAGTGTGCAAATGAAATAGTTTATAAGAGTCATTTAAATGGCTGAGAAATTAAGAGATATGCACATAACAAATAAGTGAAATTAATCATCAAACACCAGTTTGCATGAATGGAACTGGAAGGGGTTATGCTCAGTAAAATAAGTCAGAAAGATAAAGAAAAATAGTGGCTGATTTTGCGTATAGGAGGAACATAGGGAAACCGACCAAAGAATCAAAAAAAAAAAAGAGACAAAACTAGCAGGCAAACTATAGAACTGAGGCAGACAGCAGGGGCGGGGGAAGAGAGGAGTCAAATAGTGGAGGGAAGAGCACAAGGAGCTATAGTGATGGTTCATGGGTGCTGGGGCAGTGGGAGGCTTATGGGGAAATCAAATATTGTACAAAAATTAACAACCATGTAAGAAAATAAAAGGCACTAGGTTGCATCTATGTGATTGGCAAAAAAAAAGAAACCTGACAATATTGCTGAGTAAGCAAAAGAAACTCACATCCTCCATCACTGCTAATTGTCAGGAGGGAAGATGCAGGCATTTGGGGGAGTAATTTAGTAGTGAAATTAAGTTTAAAATGCCCTGTGCTTTACAAATTTTCTTCTGGACTTTTCCACAGGGAAAACATGTACAAATATTTTTCTGTAAGAGAGTTTATACAGACATGAGGTGTTATGTTGAAGTACCATTGATGGTAGCAAAGAGTTAAAGGCAATGTAGGTAGCCACCTTGTGAGGCACAGAAAAGTCTAATACAAAATACCAACAAAAAAAGAATATTGTACAGGAGAAATGAACTAAATGATATATGGAAACAAAGGCAGATTTCAAAATCATAATATTGCAGTGATAAAAAAACAACTGAAATTAGTAGCAAAGTAAATTTTATACACTTTAAAAACACACAGAATAGGTCATATTTTTTTCATAAATAGACCATAAGAAACAAGGGTCTGAAATTTAGAATGAATAAACAAACTTTAAATACTGAAGAAAAGTCCTTTCTGGTGGCCTACAGGGTAAAGCTCAGCTCTGTCATCCCTGTGATTCGAGTTCAATTACCAATCAGGCAGATAATCCAGCATGCACAGCAGCCTTCTCTTGTCTCACCTGCTGCTCCCTTTAGCAATCTATTTCAGTAGATCTGCCTGTTCTGCTCCCCACTCTGTCCATGGTGAACCCTCTGAACCCTCAAACCTCTGGCATACACCCATTCTTCTATGCATACATAAATAAATAAGTTAGTAAATAAGTAAGTAAGTCAATAAATAAGTAAATGTTGGAGAATGGATGTCTTAGGGTTGGCAATTAAACGGGATATAAAAGATGTAGGAGAGATAAAGTATGGTGGTAGCAAGTCAAGAATACAAACTGTGACTGATGAATATCTGTTATCTGTTAATCCTAAATACATAATTCAAAATAAATTATACAGAGAACTCTAATTAGAAGTAGAGCTCAGCTCTACTTGACATACATCTCCCAATATTCTACCAATGTTGGCAAAGAAAAAGACAAATTGTGGAAAATCTGTGGCTAGAATCTAGAATGAATCTCTATTATCTCTAAGGCTTGAGGTGGAACACAATTGCATAATGGCCTGATAGTACTTGAGTTTGGGAGACAAAATATCCTGGTCAGCTGACCAAAGTTAAGAAGAGTTTTGGACCTGTATCTCCTCTCTACCCTGCTTTACATCTCTGAAATCTAGACCTTGCCAGTTCGTGTATTTAAGAAGAAAAGTGGGTCACTCTCCCTTGGTCACAAAGGTCCTGGTGATAGAATTGACCAGAAAGTCATCTCTGTTTCCACTTCTGGCAATGAAGAAGTGGGGGGAAAATTACCAGTTAGATTTATTTGCTCCAGCAGTGTTTATAATAGTGAAAAACTGCAGGTTATCTAAAGACTCAGTAATCGGTCAGGAAACGGTAACATATGATGGACTCATTATACACATGCTTGATTTTTTTTGAGAAGAACTGAGGTACAGGCCAAAGATTTGGGGGTGAGAGGATTCACCAGAGACAGAGTGGGGAGTAGAACAAGTGGGCTGGCTGAAATACACTGCCACGAGGAGCAGCAAGTGATCTAGGAGGCATTTGCTATGTGTCGATTATTTCCTGGTTGGGCATCAAAATCTGGCCAAACTAGTGATAGCACTGAGACTTAACCCTAGGCCATCAGGGAGGCCCTTTGTTCATGTATTTAAATAATACTAATAACATAAGAATATATTCATAATATTATGTGGAATACTGAAAAAAAAAACAGAAAATATATAAAATGCCACCAAAAAAACTTAAAAATATCTGTGTCTGTGTACAAATCTAGTAAGTATAAATAGACCAACATGTTTGACCATGTATATCTCTGGAGATTAACAATAGATGAGGTTTCAATTATTTCTTTTCTCTATCAGTTTTTTAAACAACTGTAACTACTTTTATAAAGATAAAAACACTAGTAGCTATTACTTTCTGTTTACCCTCTGCCACATGTTATACTAATTCATCTGTGAAATCTATTTCTGCTATCTCAGAAGTTCCATGAAGTAGGCACTAGAATCACATCTTTTTACCTTCCACCTGGTGGTCCTAGAGACAGAAGCTGAACAAATTATTCAGGGGGCACTTTGGCTCTGGAATCTCAGGATAGCCCCAATATGGAGAGAGGCTTACTGTAACTTTACGACGTAAGTTAGTGGTTTCCTAATAACACTTTTGGGGTTGAGGAGGATCCGCTAGTACCAGGTGAGGGAAATAGGGGAGAAAAGGGGAAGCAAGAGTGAAAGGATGACAAATCTTTCTCGAAAACAGAGCTTTCAATTCTAGAGCCAAGTAGTACATAGACAGATTTTGTATGGAGAGAAAATCAGGAGAGATAATGAGGTCCAAGAGAATTATATTGCTCTGTGGCTAACCACGTCAACATCTGCAGAGTAACCACATCAACATCTGCAGAGTTGTTTGCTTTTTTTTTTTTTTAAGATTTTATTTTATTTGTGCATACAGAACCGGGGTACAGGCCAGAGGCTCAGGGACGGTGAGAGGCTTCACCAGAGACAGAGCGGGGAACAGAACAGGCAGATCGATGAAGTACACTGCTGAGGGGAGCAGCGGGCGGGTCAGGAGAGGTCTGCCATGCCATGTGGTCACCTCCAGGGCAGGCAGGAATTGAACTCATGAGGAAGCGGCTTTAGATTCTCAGTGCTGTGCTTTAACCCACTGCGCCACCAGGGAGGGCCAGAGTTGTTTGCTTTTGATGAAGTGAGTACTCAGTGAGGATCCTGCTTGGGGGATACACTGAATGCAAAACTCTTCACCCCTAAGGTGACCCGGTGACCCTCAAGCAGCACATCTACAGGTACAGTGAGAGGCTGGCATCAAGACAGATGGGCGAGACAGTACCTCCCAACCTTGTAGTTCGCTTCTTTGTGTAATAAATCTCTCTTGAAGTTACTGCTTTTTTGGTTTTGCTTTATTCATCTGTAGCTTCATGAATGTGAACCCCCAGTGTATTGCTCAGGGTTCTCCAGAGAAACTAATAGAAGGTAGATCATAAGTAGGTAGGTAGGTAAGTGGGAGGGTGGGGTCGAGGGATGAGGGGTTGGATGGATGGATGGATGGGAAGTAGGTATATACACAAGATAAACATACAGACATTAGAAGAGCTGTATTATAGAAATTATAATTAATCTTATTATATTTGTTAAGTGGATTTTATGAAAGCCAAAAAGTCCTAAGATCTGACACATACAAGCAGAGGAATTGGCTCAGGAAAGCCGGAGTGGTCACTCAGAACCCATGTGAAGGTCTATGTTGGGTGGCTGAAGGTTGAAGTCCTGATCTGAGTTGATCACAGGAGCACACTGCTCAAGGGTGGGAGGTGATGGATGTCTTGTCAAACAGAGTAAATTTCCTCCCTCCCCCTCTTTTTATTCTACCTGCACAGGTCCTCAAAGGAGTGGAGGAAGCCCCCCACCCCTATTATACCAGTGAAGGCGATCCTTACTCAATCTTCTAATTCATATGCTCTTCTTTCTGAGATGCCCTCAGGGACACACCTAGAAATAATGTTACACCAACTTTCTGGGCATTCCTTAGCTCAGTCAGTTGATGCATAGAACTAACCATCCCACCCAGTAAAATGCATGTCTTACAGTAAGGTGACACTAGATGAACTAACCAATGCCAGCAAAGCTTGCCTTTCAGACCCGAGTAATGATTTGTTACCAGGGTTCAAATCGAACACCTCCTCCACCAGCAGTTAGGTCTAATTGTGATCATCAAGTATATGGAGACCTCACTCTGTGGCTATGACGTCACCACTTCATCTTTTTCCCTTTATCCCTAGACCAATTCTGCTTGCTTCGGGCTCTGAAGCTGGGCTCTTGTGCTGCTTCAAGAACCTGATTAAACTTCTAGACATTTCACTGGGGCTGTAAGCTCTTGTCAACGTTAACCTCTTATGATGCCCTTCGAAGTACCTTTTCTCCAGTGTTGTGGTGAACTGGGACATCTTATTTAGCATTTATTAAATAGTAAATAGCTCATTACTCAAAGTAGCTATTTACATATTGAATTTATTTTTCTTGGCATCTTTAATGTCTGATTAACATTTTCCTCCTACAGCTGGAAGATACTTACACAGAATAAAACATTCCCTTATTTAATCTCAAGTGGAATATACGATAAGTGTGATCATTTTAATTTGTGTCATTTATTAGCAGCAGAGAGGTATCGTACAGGTGGGGTGCTACATCACATGCCAATTAGCAGGTGGCTTAGAGGGCAAGAGGGAAAACACTTCCAACAAGGGGATTATATAAGTCACAGAAGTAGAAGTTCAGCTATGGGAAAATTAGGGGAAATGACATTGGATGCCTGATTTTGGAGACTGGGGACGAGCTTAGAGCAGTAATGATAACACTGTACTGATATCCTAAGGGGATACTCAAAATAGAAAGTCTGACACCCTTTGTGTAAAAATCACAGTTTCTTTTGCTAATCATACAAAACCCACAGAAAATTAGAACAAATGGAGACCTTACTAATCTAATTAAGTACAGTGCAAAGATAAGAGAAGTAGGGCACAGAGAAGTCTTGCCTCTGTAGTTTAAATCAGAATGTGGGCATACATAAAATCCAAGCCTGCACTCTCCTATTCCACGACATTTTCTAGAAACCTGTCAATTAGCATTTCTTGTCTTCAGCATACTTTCCTTAATCGGACCCTGATGTTCATTAAATGAGGTAGAGGGTCCAAAGTATGTTTCTTAAAATAATAATAATAATAATGGTAGGCTCACAAGTTGCTTTGCTTTAACCCCTTGTGCCACCAGGGAGGTCCCTAAATAAATGTGTGTAATCATATTTATAACCCAGATTTTAAGAATCTTGGAAACAGGAAGTATGTTGATCCCTTCAGTTTCTAGCATCGAGTGTGGAATTAATTTTATTAACTCTGACAGAATATGTTGACCTGGGTACCTCTCCTACCTTTTTTTCATCTCATCTTCCATTCCAAGTTACTTTTGGGTGCAAACAATCTTCCCCACCTGTGTTCAGTCATGATGCAATGATTTCAATCCCCCCCCCACCGCATGTGTTGTTCTTGGAGGATATTGTCCAGAACCCTCCAGACCTCTTCTCCTTCATGAGATCAGTCCCTGAATAAAGATTTCAGCTTTCTGACAACATTCGGCTGCATTAAGAGGAAACAAGTCATGTTTCCCTTTTCTTACTTACAATCTGAAAATCATCACAGTGAACTCATCTTCTTCATCATCTTCTGTAAGAAAACCGTTCCCTCCTCTCTTGCATCAGCTAAAACTTCAGTCTGCACCCTGCCACTCTGAGTTGGTGTCTTAGCATACATATTTTACAAAGTTACTGGCCCTTAGTCTAACAGGGTAATAACTTTAACAGATGAGTTCCTTAAGTTTGGGACCTTGGGTTATATAAAATTAAATGAGTTCCCTGATGTTATCAGTTTTATAAATCCAAAGTTTTGTTGTATTTACATAAAAGGAAGGTTCATTAAATTTTATCCTCCTTGTACTCTGTCCCCAAAATGCTATTATAAATTTTCTCTTCCTGGAGTTCTTAATGATCCAAAGTGTACTCTTGAAGGAGATCTATAGAGAGGGTTCTGAATCACAGAAATGCTGCCCCAAATTTTACAAAAGATCTAACTTCTGCTTTTTGTAGGTTTGTCTTGAAATCTGTGCATGTAAAATAATAAACACTAAATGCTGAGACATGGTGGATAAAAATACTTAATGTTTCTCTGCATGTCAGTTGAGAGGGCTTGCTCAGGAAATATTCATGAGAAAGTAAAAAGCAGTTGATGAAACAGGGCTCATATACTTCTTAAATGTCAAGACAGAATCAATATCAGCATTGAGACTATCTCCTGGGAGAATAGGGAGAGACCTGGACACTCTCCATAGCTTTTTAAAGGCAATGGGTGGCGGAGTTACTGATGAGCATGTAACAATACAGCATAATGGTGGTTTTGAATTCAAAGCTAGTAAACTAGTAGATATTTAAAAGCAGGCTTCTGACAGGGGATCTGCGAGGAATCTATCTGAAGAGTACCTTTGAGTCAGAACTTCCCTCTAAAAGGGTGTGTAATTCAGGACGTGTCCCTAGATTTACTGGCCTGTGCAAGCAATATCCTCACAGGAATAGGTTGAATAAATTTCAGAATATCAGTAAATACCTTATCACCTAAGTCTCCAAGATATGAAGGCTGTCCCTAAAATGGCACCTTAAAAGTTATCAGACCTTGAAACTATAGGAAAATATTTTAATTCAAAAGCTTCTGAGCATTAGTGGGAATATTTGCTTTTTGATCTAAGAATATTTGTTACAATAGATGAAGAATAGGCTCTCCCTGGTAGCGCAGTGGGTTAAAGCACCGCATTATGAAGCCACTGCAGCACGAGTTCGATCCCTGGCCAAGGAGCTGACCCACATGACATTGCAGACCTCTTCTGACCCAGCCACTGTGACCCTCAGCAGTATATTTCAGTAGATCTGCCTGTTCTGCTCCCCATTCTGTCTCTGGGGAATTCTCTCACTACCTTTGCACTTCTGGACTGTACCCCAGTTCCATATGCATAAATAATAAATCTTTAAAAAAAAAAGGAAAAAAGAAAATCAAGTCACCATCTTATCAGCAGCCATTGCTAGTTCTGCAAGACTGCTCTCCCATAACCCTCTAAACTTTCTATCTTTATTAGCCGTGTATTCACCCATAAAGCCTTTTCTGACAAACCTCACCTACCATCAACACACAACACACACATCACATCCATTATTAACACTCCTTCTTGACATTGCTATTGTATTCTGGAATATCCAACCAGTGGAATATCCTCAACAGTGAGCTCTATAGTATATTCTGGCCATTAATATTACTGTTTTTTTTTTTTTGTCTATTGCTGATATTATGTAAGGAGTTTGACTTTAGAGAGGCGCCAGAAACTCACTCTTCTTGTACTTAGATTATTAGGGTGTTTTGTAATTTGATATTTAATCTACATAAGATGTTTGAGCCCATGTAGATGTTTACCTAAGATTGCCTGTTCTGTGAATCAGTCTTAATTGATTAAATGGGAAGGACCGATGGATAAGTAAATTGATGATCCATTTTCCCTCTAATCTTTAGAACTGAGTTATCCACACTTTGGGACAAGCCACATTCTCATACTTTTTAAATTTAAGATGGGAATCAGTGGTATCATGGAACAATGTCAAATTCAACAACAAGCTAGTGCAATCAGTTATGATCTAAGCTGGTAGCCATGTAGTAACTCTCATCTCTGAGATGAGGTCTCTGACAATGTTGTGCTCTAGGACGGATTTCTTATCTTTGAACTTCAGGCTCTTCTTGACTAAATCTCTGATTCTTGAAACTGTGCTTCCTTATGCTATGCTAGCCAGTTAAGGGAACAGGGCTTTATCCAAAAGCCATTGAAGAGTTTTAAATCTAATTGTGTTAATCCCTCAGTTTAAGCTCACTGTTCTTTTGATGCATCCTCAGCTCCTCAATATGATATAGAAGGGCACCCAGAATCCAGCTAGTGCTAATGTGTCCTGTTCCTTTTCTTCATGTTCCCATCAGAGATTTAATTGCTTCTGAATATGCCATGTTCCTTTACCTCTGGTTCATCTCTTAGGTACAGTTTTCTCTCCCCTCCTGCCTTGTTTACCTTCTACTCAGTCTAAGTTTCATCTTAGATAGCATGTCTGCTAAACTTCCTCTGATGAACTTCCTCTGATGAACCTGTAGTGTATTCTGTTTTTTATTTTTTAAAAAGATTTATTTATTTATGCATATAGAACTGGGGTACAGGCCAGAGGTGTGTGTGTGGTGGGGGGTAAGGGAATAGCAGAAAAGGCCGACTGATGAGGTACACTGCTGAGGGGAGCAGCGGGCAGGTCAGAAGATGTCTGCTGTGCCATGTGGGTCACCTCCAGGGTGGGGATTGAATTCATGCTGAAGTGGTTTTAGCTTATTAGTGATGTGCCACCAGGGAGGGCCCTGCAGTGTATTCTTAAGGTGCAACATACTTGCTACATCAGACACCTTAGTTCTAAATACTCTATTAGATTTCTGTTTTCCCTTTTACATTTAAAGTTTCATGACAGCTGAGACCACAGCAGACTTCTGTGCCATTTTATTCCCAATGATCAATATTTTTCAAATAAGAGTGACCGTATCAATCTCTTTTCTATTTATATTTTCTTTGATTATATATTGGATTCCTGAGAAAGTGTAGGATTCAACTGTGATCCAATATTAGGAAATACAACTTACTTTCTTTGTAAACTTTTGGAAGGAGGGAAGGACAGTTCCTTCTCGCTCTTTCCCCCATCCATCTGACATACACACACACCTATGCACCTACACAGGAGGTGTTGGAAAATAAAGTGAAATGATGGGAGTGTCAAGGATATATGAAAAAGATTTACCTTTTTTTGGTCGAAAATATATTTTCTACAAATGAAATCTTCCTAAACAAAGCTGCTTAAATCAAGGGGCATTTGACAGATTTAGACAGAGCCTGGTGATTCCCACCTAAGCCCAGGTGTCATCTTATTTGTCTGTTTTCTCAATGTGTGAAAAGCACTCAGAACCTCACAGCTTGTCAAATGACAAGGTTTGGGGAAATTTTCAGAACCACAAATTGCAGGGCCCTGCTTCTTTAGTAAAATAAAAATCTGTTTCTTTGATTTGTAAATTTGGAATTTTGTAAAAGGGGTTTTCATGAGAGGCTTAGTCATGACTTCAAAAACATGCTTTGAATGTTTGAATGTCAGAGGTGGAAAGGTTAAAGATATAAATGATATGAGGACCCAGCAGGGCACTCTTTGGCTCTTCTGAAATCCTTGCAGAGTCCAAAAGCTCAGATGGGCCAAGCCAATGAAACTTCACCCAGAATGTGTATTTAGCTCTCAGATATGCATTTCTTAAAAAACAGTTTGTTGTGACATCATAAGTATTCATTGTATGTCAGGGTCTTGCCTTTGTGGAAAGGGGAGCAGGTTCTAAAGTGTTAATGGATTTGGAGGCTGCTTCTTTGAATGGTGGGGGCATTCTTCTCTTTCAGAGCACCGCTCTGTAACTAAAGCAGAACAATGTTGTTAGTAATAGGCAGCTACGGCCCACAGCAGATGCTGCTCTGCAGATGGCAGTCATCTCGACTTTCAAGAAAACAGGTTACCGAAAGCTACCTACCTGTCCTTCATCAGCTGGTGTGTACAGTACACATAAGCTGTCGAGAGGAAAACAGAATATCCTGAAGGGAAAATAAATCGATGCTTTGTTCTTTGGAATGTTACATAACTCCAACCTCCAAGACATTGGAAACATATTTTCTAGACACTTCTCACTTTGAAATATAAAGACTCTATGATGCTGGTTTTCCGTTCTGACCTGTCATGCTTTCTTGTCACTAAGTCAGAACTTAGTTCGCCAGCCATGAAAAGTGGGGGTAAAGGCATCTTTGGAGTTATCAAACTGGCTAAAAGCCAGTTGTTTTTACCTCCTCCACCTTGGTTCTGTACTTACCTGGTCCTGCTATCTCACAGGGTTAAGAGGGCTGTGACTCCAGGACTGACAGCTTCCCTCTCCCCACCTCGCTATACCTTACACATTGCTCCCCTAAGTTATAATATATGGTGCCAAAAAAACATAGACAACCAAAACTACAAAAAACAGAGGGTAGTTAACAGAGGAGAAGGGAAAGGGAGTGGGAGGAATGGATGGATGAGATAAATTTAATAGCAGTGAGTGGTTCTAGTAATTTGGTGGTGTGTGTGGTACAATATGTACATTAATTGAGGTATGAAACTGCACACTTTAAATGATAAAATGATGGAACATCAATTTAAAAAAATTAATTAAAAATGTGAGTGAGGGCCCTCCCTGGTGGCGCAGCGGGTTAAAGCACTGCACTGAGAAGCTTAAGCCACTTCCGCATGAGTTCGATCCCTGCCTGCCCCCGGAGGTGATCCACATGGCTTGGCAGACCTCTCCTGACCCGCCCACTGCTCCCCTCAGCAGTGTACTTTGTTAACCTGCCTGTTCTGCTCCCGCTCTGTCCCTGATGAATCCTCTCACCCTCCACTCTCTGGCCTGTACCCGAGTTCTGTATGAATAAATAAATAAAATCTTTAAAAAAAAATGTGAGTGAAATTCAGTAGTCTTTCAATATATAGTTGAAATGAATTGAACAAGATATCACATGTTAGCCAGTAATTTTAGTTTGGGATTAAAGTAGTAAATTGTTCTTTTGATTTTGAAAACTTATAGTCCTTTGACCCTTTTTTCATATTCTAGGAATTGTGGGGAAAGATATGGTTAGTACAGAGAACTCACTTTTTCTCTCCTTCGCTCTCCCTTTATTCATACCTCTCTCCCTTCCTTATCGATTCTAAGGCTAACTACCTTTAATCCCATTTTAATTTTTGGAGGAATGAAATCATTTCTTTTTTTTTTTTTTTAAAAGATTTATTTATTTGTGCATACAGAACTGGGGTACAGGCCAGAGGCTCAAGGGCAGCGAGAGGCTTCACCAGAGACAGAGTGGGGAGCAGAACAGGCAGATCTACGAAGTACACTGCTGAGGGGAGCAGCGGGCAGGTCAGGAGAGGTCTGCCGCGCCATGTGGTCACCTTCAGGGCAGGCGGGGATCGAACTCATGAGGAAGGCTTTAGCTTCTCAGTGCAGTGCTTTAATCTGCTGCGCCACCAGGGAGGGCCTGAAATCATTTCTTATCTGGGTATTTCAACGTTTGGGAATCCCCAGGTCCACCCCCATTTCTGATATAAGGTGCAAGTTCAAAGATAACGGAAACCACTCTCAACATTGCTAGACTGACTTGAAACAGACTGGAAACTCATGGTTACAGTTTATTACAACAAAAGGGTTCAGACCAAAGTCAGCCAAGTAAAGAGGGATAGAGGATGATCCAAGAAAAGTTGCAAGTTAGGAACTTCCAATTTTCTCTTGTCAGTAGAGTTTTGTAGACAACACTTATTTGTTCAGTATAATGTGTAATGATACACAAAGTATTAATAGGAAGTCTTCCCCCTCATTAATTAATTAGGGAGTCTGCTCAATCCTTGATGTCTGGAGTATTTTTGGAGCTTAATCATGTAGACCTGGTTGACCAGCTGTGTGTCTCATCTTACAGTCCAGCCCATTTGAGGTTATGCAGATAATGTGTAGCCAGAGGACCCTTCACTATAAATCATTTTTTTAGCATAGATTCGCTGCCATCAATCAACATTGTAAAAATCAAGCAGAGTATTCAAATGCTTAGCAATCGCCTCACAAATAAAGGGAAAAAGCCAAACCTATATTTATGCAAAATAAATCATTTGCCTAAATGTACTTTGTGCCTGAAGTTGAAGTTGTCTAGTTATCTTACTCCTTCACTAATTAATATCGACTTCCTGACTCCCTTTTTTTTCCTGTTCTCTGTTGCAAAATGCTTATTCCCCTCCCCCCAAACTGTTATATTTTTGTTTTTTTTATTTGCTTTTGTATAACCAGTAGAAACATTGATTATTTGTGATGAATGAGGGTTTGGGACTTCCTTTTTACAGCCTTGTTACTGGGTTCTTTCATAAGGCAAGCCTCAGACTGATTTCTGCCCTGTATTTCAACCTTATTAACAAACAGAAAGAAACAACTTTTTAAAATAGTAAACCATTTTTTAAATTCAACAAAGTCTTGGCTTTCTGTCTTTCTAAGACATCATGAAAAACTTGAGCAAAAGTTTCTTTAAGGCTGATGCATGATTACTCTAGTTTCATGATTCATCAGAGTTAGGTTGAGAGGATCATTTTGAGTTTGGGCACAGAAGCGTAGTCCTAGGCCCAGAGTTCCATCCTAAAGATTATAGGTTACCCTTGTTCTCAGATTCTTACACCCTTCCAAAAAGCAGAGGTTTCCGTATGATATAGTTAAGCTTGAAATCATTCCCCAATGGCAAACCATGTCTTATACCGATTATGAGACCCTCTCAGCGACCAAAAAAGATAAACATGTACCATTTGCAGTAACATGAATCAAACTGGAAGGGATTATGCTCAGTGAAAAATTTCAGAAGGAAAAAGATAAATATGGGATGGTTTCACTTTAGGGAAACTGAAAAAAAGTCAGGAAAAGACAAAACTTGTATCCTTAAATATTCCTCCTGCCTTAAGTGTTTGTCTGTGTAAGTCATACTACATTGTTATTTTATTTTATGCTTTAAAGACTTATTTTTTTATTTATGCATTCAAGAACTGGGATACAGGCCATACATTTTAAAATACTTCATCAAGAGCAACACATCTTCACAAACTAACAGAGAGCCATATCTGAGAATACAACTTCTATTAATCCAGACCTTAAGGAGATTTACAAAGACGTACAACATTGCCACTCTCACCAGAAAAAAATTTTCCTTGAGAAATATTTTTTCATAAAGTTTTTTGAAAAATGAATGAGCAACGAATGCATAAATATGTTCAAAATTTTAGTAGTAATTTTGAATGTAGTAAACAGTGACAAGTATAATGCATACCAGTAAAAATCTTTGGGATTACATAATTTTAAAGCATACAGTGGTGTTCTGAGTCCAGTTTTGACATCACAGCTTTAGGAAATGAAACGTGATAGATAAATTTGTCAACTAATTTGGAGTAATAAACAGTGGTCATATTTCTAACAAAGTGCATATGATTTCATAGACTGAGCCTCCAAAATTTTCTGAAGAGAAACAGCAGAGAATTATGACAGTCATATCACAAGAAACCGAATATTTCTTCCCCTTGATTTTCTTTATCCTAATTGTACAACAATATTTTCTGGAAGGAATTTAATAATTACTTATACGATGATTTATTCCAAAGTATATACAAAGTTGAACCTCATGTTATCTTTAACTAGTATGTTAAAGTGTTTCTGTAGCTTTTCTACTCCTAAACATAAGACCTGGGATATTTTTCCTTTCCAGTGAATAATATTTCTCCAAATATGTTTGCTTTACTAGAATTTTGTTTTACTTACTTATTTTTCAAGCAGTATATTAATTTATTTTTCAGTAAACTATTAATTCCAGCTGCTGACATTTGAAAATATCTGTTCTCATCTCCCTTGATGAGATGGCATATTCTTTAGTAATTCTTTTAAACAGCTTTTCTATAGATAATAACTTTTTTAACTTTTGTAGACTTCACAAGTGACTTATAATCTAGAATATAACTTAGTTTCATAGTAGTTTTCTTCTACTTCTATTTTTCTTATGAGAGTTGGATTATCATATCTTTGTAGAAAATACAATTTTTTAATGAAAGGAAGTTGACCCAGGCACAGTAGTAGGATCGGAAAAAGGAAACAGTTCAGGGCAGGTCATCAAATTCCAACTATATAACTAATCGTCAACTTTGCTTCTGAATTGGAATTATATCCCTGGCTCCACCATTGCTCCCAGCCTATAAGAAATACTATTTTTTTTTATTGTTTTGTTTTATTACTGAATTTTTAAAGTAAGCATGACAGTGAATAACCCTTTCCAACTGAATTGGCAATTATTATAATATTCAAGCATAGTGATAGTCGAGATGCTGCAGAGGATCCTAATTTGAAAATCTAGATTTTAGGCCATTTGTTGATCCCACTGATAAATTGAGAACATGGCTTGTTAATTAGTTTGGGTGGAAATATCACATCTCATTTCTTATTCTGAGAGTTCTGACAGTCTTACAAACTATGCTGTAGTATCTTTCTGACCCTGAGTGGTTAGCGGTGTTGTTAGGCCAGTAGCCACTAGATATTATATTTAGTGGGACTCCTTAGAAATAGTTTAAGATTTGGAGTTAAGGACTGAGTAAAAGACAAGCTAGATCAGAACTCCATTAGTAAATGAAGCACAGTTGATATGAGAGAGAAAGACCTAGGGTTATAGTCTTAACTAAAACAAGGGTGTATAACACAGGGACAGGTTGCCTGGCTCAATTACAATGTCAGATCAGATATCTTGGTGAACTGCCTGTGATATTCTGATGACTTACTCTGAAAACTGCATTTATACTTAGAAAAAAGTTCTTAATGTCATTTTTCTTAACATCAATTTATGTGTAGGTGGTCAACACCAGATGTTAGTAAAATTCTATGATCTGATTCTGCTTGTTAGAAGCACACCTAATTTTGGCATTATGCTTTGGGTACATTTTGCAGAATATTGTATGGATTAGTAATGTTAGTTAAAATATCCTTTAACCACTGGGGATATGTAAGTTATCATAGCCATCACTTAAATCATACCTCCCTTCGCCACCCACATACAGACAAACCCAAGCAGACAAACACATAATATGAGTACAAATTCACATTCACACAAGTACTTAAAGAGAGGTCTAGGGAGATGAATCATGCAGAATCTCAAAGCACAGCCTTTGAGATCCACAAGTTACAATTTTATCTGACCACAAAGAAAAAAAAAAAAAAGCAGGTTCATACATTTATAATTTAAAGTCTGTTAAAAGAATGCCTTTCCCCACTTCTTCACCATCCATCTCAATGTCATCTCATCTTTAATCTTATCTTCTGCGTTCCTGTGTGTGATTGATTCCTACTATGCTCTTGCCTAGATTCATCTGAGCTTTCCACTGTTGTAAAACTCCACATTCCAGGGATAGAAAGAGGGTGGGGGGCATTCTTTTTTGGCAACCGTGTTAGTGATTGTTTTTGACTGAATTTTCTTTCTCTGTGTACTAGAAATGGTTCTGAATTTTGTTCTAATTTGGAGGTTGCAGTGGACATTTGCCTTTAAATCCTTCCTTGGAAAAACCTGGTTGTTTTTTGTTTTTGGATAATTTTACACCATCCCCAAACCAGGGAAGTTAGATCAAGAGGAAATTTACACTGGGAAAATCATATTGGGGAAAAAGTGAAATTGTTGAGTCAGAAACAATCACTGCTGCTTTTCGTCTTGGGGTTTTCACAGAGGCTTCGAGAAAGCATACCTCTGTGAGTCTGCGGCAGAGTGTTAGCTGCTGTGTTCTAAAGGGTTGTTGAAATGATAGGCAATACACAGATGTGCAGAGAGGAGCTGAATTTTTTCAAAACCTGTCTTTGCTGGCTCTCCCTGGTGGTGCAACAGGTTGGGACGCGTGTGGCTTTGCAAGCTGGCCACAGTTCCCGTGCAAGTTCAATCCTTGGGGTGATCCACGCCGGCAGACCTCTCCTGTCCTGCCCGCTGCTTCCCTCAGCAGTGTACTTCATCGATCTGCCTGTTCTACTCCCCACTCTGTCTCTGGTGAATCCTCTCACCGCACCTGCACCTCTGGTTTGTATGCATAAATGGATACATCTTTTAGAAAAAAAAAAAAAATCAAGTGTACTTAAAAAAACAAAAGTAGGCTTCACTTGTTAAGTCCATTTAAAATCCTCACGATGACATGTCCTTCTCTCATCTCTTCTGTCCTCTTCTGCTTCAGGTCAGATGGAGAGTGAGAAGTTAAATTCAACAAGGTGAAAGGACAGTTTGCAAATTGTTTTCCTTGCTTCTGTCTGGCCTCACTGGCCTGTGCTCGGCTATTCGGGCTGTGCCCCTGCTGATGAAGGACCGTGATTGCTGGACTATTGCACTTACTGTTTCAGGCTGACTGTTCCAGCTGTACCACCTGTGAGCAGGTAGGTGCCCACTTGGGTCTTATTTCCCTTTGGAAGCTGATGATGTTGTTGACTGGTTCCTCGATTTGAACAACACACTGTACATGTTCTTTTGAGATCCTCCTGCCCTTCTCTGGAAGGAAATTATGCTCTGACTTCTTAGCTAATTCTGTAGTCACCTTGGGGAGGTGGATGGTTACTCTGGCATGCTTCCAGGCCTTGCAGGTATCAAAGTGGACTCAGGCTAGCTCTGTGGGTGGCCTTTCAGGCTCTCTGTGTACCTTTCAATTAGCACTGAGAGAACATTACAGAGACACCCCCATAAAAAGGGGAGGTACCACGTTCCTCTGCCATATAATGATGTGTTAATCTGAGCCCCAAGGTGAAGATATTTAACATGGAGACACGTGGGGTGGTCATTATACTCTTCCCTTTTTTGTAGATTTGGAAGTTATCTAGTAAAATATGTAAGTCAATGAAGCTGAATTAACAATTTGTTTTATAGAAATGACCTTATTTTAGTGTTTAAAAATGTTATGTGTGTGTGTGTGTGTGTGTGTGTGTATGTAGATGTACCTGGAAATTTATTATTAAGGAATTTATTTGCTAAATAATTATTAGAAAAATGAAAATCCCAGCTGTATTTCCTAGCAGATTTACCTTGTGCATATGACTTAACAGTTGGCTTCATTAGCCGACTAGGAGAACATAACTCTTCAAACTATTTTTGTGAGGGTCAGATGAAGTAATGCCTTATATAAACTATTATTATACAAATCATAATTCTTATTCTGAATTGAGTCTCACTTTATAGTTGGTTTTCTAATTGCAAAGAACATGTTCCTCCTTCATTTACCAATAGACAAGCACACCTAGATTAACAATTATAAACATTCACAACTTCAAATACATTTCCCATCTGTCTGTTATCTGGCAAGCAAAGAAATACTACGCCTTATTTCCAACAAAAACAAGTACATATAGAGTAACTTAAGGTCATTGAGGAGGGTTCTCAGTCCACATTTTAATTTCTCCCCAGTTCACCTTCCTGAATACTGAGAAGATCAGAGATCAACATTATCACTATGGCTTTTCTGGGGCATTTGACATCTTAGAGCTCACAGGAGCAAATTCAAAGATTTAAATTTTCCCTTCTTTTCATTATTCTCTAACACATTCAATCACATACAGAGAGGGAGACCTGAAAAATAAGTTTAACACATTTACTTAATTTTATGATATGTTTTTCATATAACAGGGATAATTAGGGTCAGTGTCAATATTCATGTACATGTGTGCTTGTCTGTATATGACTGTGTGTATGTATAGACACATATAACTACATCTACATGTGGATATATATATATATATATATATAAATATAATTGTATATATGTATGTCTGGTATGTGTGTGTGCTTAAATATATATTTACAAAGTTAATTAGAGTTTAAGGTGAACCTTGCAATTGATTTCATTTTAGAATCATGGGCATGTTTGAATAAAATATGTGGAAGATGATAAAGAGAGATCTCTGTTTTCTAACTCACATTCTCTTGTGTAGCATGGTCGGTCCTGTTGTATTAATATATTTTTAAAAGATTTATTTATTTATGCATATAAGAACTGGGGTACAGGCCAGTTGTGCGGGGGGTGAGAGGCTTTACCAGAGACAGAGTGGGGAGCAAAACAAGCAGATAGACTGAAATACATGACTGAAGGGAGCAGTGAGTGAGACAGGAGAGATCTGCTGTGCCCTGTGGGTCAGCTCCCTGGCTGGGGATCAAACTAATGCTGTAGTGGTTGTGGATAGCTTCATAATGCTGTGCTTTAATCCCTTGCACCACCAGGGAAGGTAAAGGAGTTATATTTTCATTGAGGAGAGAACTTATAAAGCTCTTTGGTGGAGGGACATGTGGCCAGGCTCCACTGATCTGCAAACAACACCCCCTCTGAGTCCCATTATAATCCACACGGTTTTCTTACTGAGCAGTTATGAAGGTTTATGACCACATTATAAACAGGAGAAGGGAACTTATGTTAATGAGGTCAACACTGTTTCTGTTATGTCTTTGACTTATTAAATAGGCCACCGAAGGGAATACCTTTTCCAAATGGGCTAAACAGAGAGATAAACTTTTACCAGCTGAAGACTTAAAGTGCAACTGCACTTACTGATGTAGCCCAGTGACTGGGCTCCATGGGACCACACGATGATCCCCGTGTCATTGTAACTGGAGATGAGTATTTACATGTGTCTTGTATACATGCCTGCGACCATGTCGTTGTCTTAGTTGACTTGGGTCACCATAACAAAAGACCGTGAGCTGAGTGGCATCAGCAATGAGAATCTATTTTCTCACAGTTTTGGAAGCTGGGATGTTCAACATCACGGTGTCAGTTGATCAGGTTTCTGAGGAGAGCTCTCTTTTAGGCTCCCTTCTAACTGTGTCCTGAGAGAGAGAGAAGGAGTGTCTCTCCTCTTCTAGGGCAATAATTTCATCATGAAAGCTCCATTCTCAAGGCCTCATTTAACTATAATTACCTCTCCAAAGTCCAATCTCCCCAAATCTCACATTGGAGCTTTGGATTTCCCAATGTGAATTTGGGGAGAAGGGGACACAGAAATGTAGTCCATGCAGTCTACATCAGGGGAGTGAGTGAAGGGGATGAAAGAAGTCTATTTATTTGGTTAGACCTGTTGGTTTATACCTCAGCCTCTGGTGATGTGAGTTGTGTGTACACATCTTATGCACAGTAGCTGGGTTCCGTATCAGAGGAGACACCTTTGTCATAGTTGGGTGCTGCTTGGTTGAATGAAAATGTGCACATCACCATGGAGTTAAGAGTAAAGACAAGTATCACAAGCAAGTTCAAATATTCAGTGTATGGTTGCAAGTTGATACAGATTAACTCGTACGCAGAGCTATAAAGGCATGTGGGTTGCAATTTTGCATTGACTGTTTCAATGCTTTATCAGTTGGCAATTATAGTCTTAACCCAAGATTTGTACGCTTTTGATAAGGAAGTCACCAGCTTGCAGTTGGGTGGGGTGGGTAAGCAGACAGTGCTTTTGCATGCCAATGAGGGTTTTGTCAATGCAAATTTGAAGAGCCCTTTAAAAAATTTAGCCCTAAGTATCTACTTTGAGCTTTGCTTCAGTGAGATATGTGGTAGGAGACCACTTAACCAGCAAGTTTACCTCTAATTTTAGCTTCACCTGAATTAGAGCTAGCGTGATCTCGCATATTGCTACAGACATTAGCAACTTTAAAGTGCAGAGAGAAAAGAACCTGAAATTATATGCAGTCCAAGGGAAGAATCACAAGAACGTCACTGGTGGTTTTGTGTTGTTTTCAAAATTGCAGGAAATCTCTGATGAATATTAGGATAATGGAGATAATTTGTTTCTTCACAGAAACACATTTTTAATGCCATTTATTTCCTATTTTGGCAGCTTAAGACAATCTGCCTACATTCAAAGGAAGCAAAACAAAGCACAAAAAAAGCTGCTTGGAGAATTGACTCTCTAACACATCCCTCTTGAGTGAGCTAGGGGCCCTGGTAAAAGAGGATTGCTTAAAATCTCCTGTTTACTCCTCAGAAGTGTGACTGCTGTGCTGTTGGAGTGTCCCATTAATCTAGATGGCTGAACAGTCTTTCTACCATTTTGTTCTGGATATGTGACCAGTCCAGGGTATAAGTACTGTTCTCTGTTTATAGGGGCTATCTTATAGATTATCCAAGTAAGCTCGCCTTATGTCAGCTTAGCATCGCTGACGCCAGTGTAGAAACCTCCACCCCCAAATTCTCCTGAACCTTCAGCAATGCTAACATCCCTATGCCAATAAAGCTGATTGAGATTTACCTGTTCTCACTCACTGGGCAAAGACAGGATGAGGAGAATAGAAAAGGGGATTTTTACCAGTAGGGCAATAATTGCATAACAACAATAGAAAATAACCAATCATTAGTGAAGGTTACCTACGTGGGAACTTATGGTATGAATCAATCAAGCATACATTTATTTTATGCTGGGAAGCATGATAAGATTTAAAGGACTAAAGATTCAGTAAAACATTGTGGGATTTCAGAGTGGCAGATCAAGGTACAGACAAATGAATGTTTTATGCACATAGGAGACAAGTTTGTGCCATTTACTGGGGAGACTCACGAGTGAGCCATACCCCTTTTGGAAAGGCAAGTGAAAGTTCCCAACAATGCATATCGTAAGACAGACATGAGAGATATACATGAGGGCATCTTAAGAAGGGGTGTTTGGCATAGAAATGGAAGAGAGGCTACAGCAGGGAGAAACAGAGTTTGACCTTGACTTGTGTAGTTTGAAGGTGGGAGAGCTTTTTTTTTAAAAAAAGATTTATTTATTTATTCATACAGAACTGGGGTACAGGCCAGAGATGCAGACGGTGAGAGCATTCACCAGAGACAGAGTAGGGTGCAGAACAGGCAGATCAATGAAGCACACTGCTGAGGGGAGCAGCGGGCGGGCAAGGAGAAGTCTGCCACGCCATGTGGATCTCCTCCAGGGCAGGCGGGGATCGAACTCACAAGGAAGTGGCTTAAGCCTCTCAGTGCAGTGCTTTAACCCGCTGCGCCACCAGGGAGGACCCTGAAGGTGAGAGAGCTTTAAACCTAAACTATACTAACATTGACTTAGTCCTTTCTCATGCACACAATATTTCGAGGTAGGAGACAGGCAGGCCTAGAGGCTTTGGGTTACTTGGGATGATAGAAAATCAGTCTTAATGGATCTGGAGATGAGAAGTAGGAGTAAATTCCCTCAAACTGGGATTGTATGGGCTGTTCACTTTCCACTTTACAAGTATTTTGATTTTGTTCAAAACTGTAATATACTTGTGTAGACATCCATATAGAGCTAGTTAATTGGGCACTAACATCAGCTCCCTACGAAACAGCATGAGGTAGAAGTTCTATCACAGGGAGCAGCGCTCTGGTATAAGAGAAAGACCTAGGCGATGTTTATTTCCTTTCAGTATAAGTTCATGGGAGGAGATCTCGATTTGTATTTTGAATTTGATTCTATAGCTCTGATCCCACTTCCAAGAATTCTTTGAGTAAAGGTGCTCGGATTCCTGAAAGAATGACTTACTACTCTATAAAGAATGGATTCCATTTGGTAAACTGTGTGCTTGTAATAATCATGGAGGAACTGGCCCTTAGAATGACATGGGGTGAGGAGATAAGTTCATTAGTTAAAGGCATCTATTTCCAACTTGCCACCCACACTTGCAAGCCCCAAAGTTTGTGTGAATGTGGGTGTGTGTGTCTTCTGGATGTATATATCTTATGTAGACATTAAACCAATGTCCAAAAAATCTGTAGAGAAATGAGGCATGAACTATGTCATTGGTTACATTTCTGTCAACTCTTCCATATTGGAATAATTTGCTCATGTGTAATAGTGAAAGCTTTGTAAGAAAGTGTTTTTTCTTTCTTTTTTTTTTTTTTTGTCTGGTTCTTCGGGTGTGCCTGAAACTGCTTCCTCAGGTGAGTCATTTCATTTGGGGAGATTCTGTTTTATTCTTTAGTAAATGAAATGAGTTAAACCCATGCTCTGTATGAAGTCTTCACTTTCCGGATTCTGTGATTCAAGGGATTCTATGAATAAATAAGAGCAGCCTTAGTTTTAGAAATGGGACTAGTACTAAATGGGACTAAATCTAGTACTAAGAACATTTGCATCATTTGATACTTACAGAGCCTAATTCAAATTGATTACCAGGATACAGCTCTCTATCTTATTGTGAGATGGTTATAGGGTTTGGCAATATTGTCTGGATTTTGAGGTTGAGTCATATAGAACACAGATGGAAGGAGACAATTTATGTAAGGTCATATTTGTCATGTGGGTAAGAAAAACCATTCCAAGAAAAAGTCACATTTTCTTACAGCTCTTGGCTGTCTCTGGGAGTTTTGGCACCTATTATTTGAATTTACTTTGTGGTGGAAAAAAAAATGAATTAGCAATAATGACCCTTTGGTAATTTCTGGGTAGCTTTTTGTACAATGACCAGGAGTTATGGCTGTCAAGGTTTAGCAGTACCTTTCATTTGGAGTCCTTGGGGAAACAGTTTGTGACTTTTGTTCTGTCCACACTTTGCTTAATTTTATATGTATTCTCCAGCCGTATCAAAAATTGTTTTCTAGTGAGCATCAATTATTTGCTGCATTGTTTTGGGAGCCATGAAAAACATGGTCCCTTTCCTTAAAAAGACATTAAGAGGGCCTTCTTGGTGACTTGGGGGTTAAGTCTCAGCCCTATCACTGCTATGGCCTGAGTCAGGGAGCTAACCCACATGGTACAGCAGACCTTTCCTGTTCCTGTCAACTGTTCCCCTCAGCAGTGGATTTCAATAAATCCACCTGTTCTGCTCCCCACTCTGTCTCTGGTGAACCCTCTCACTCACACTTCTGGCCTGTTCCCCATTTCTTCTGCCCCAAAATAAATTTTAAAAAAGTCAGTTCACGCAAGCATTTATTAATGATTATTAAATGAATAACAGCATAACTGTTTTTTTTTCTTTTGTAAAGAGATGGCAATTACATTGTTTTTATCATAAAAGATACCTATGAAACCTAGAACAAAACCATAACAATGTTTGGATTTTTATTCTTGGATGATCTTGTTATGCCATAGTCACTGACCAGTTCGGAAACTTGATCTAGTTCACAACTAATGAAAAGAATCCCAAGTGACCCATGAAAAATAGTTGCATGTTAGAACCACTTTTCCATTTGATAGGAAATGACTAAATTAATTTTTCCAAGTTGAAATATGTAGGCCAAGTTATAATAGGCTATTTGACTTGCTACAACATTTTAATTATTTGGCCTGTATGCCACACTCTCCTATAAAATTTGTTCACCCTACAGCTTTTTTAGTTATTGTAGTCCAATTTCAAGCCTGAATGTTAGGGTACCTGTACTTTTGATACTGATATTTCAATTAAAGCTTAGGATGTGGATAATGAGAAACCAGAGCTGTAATTTCTATACTCATACGTGTAGAGGAATATTTGAAACTGAGTCCTGAGTTTAAAGAGTGTGGTGGGGAAGTAAAATTCTTTGTCCTAAAAGCAGAAAGGACATTTATTTCCTAGGTAGACTGGATGAGGTAATAGCTATGGTTTTAAGGCCTTTTGATTATTTTATTTCCTTATTTTCTATCTTTAGTTAAATACTAAGAAGTGATTTCTAGTGCTTCATTTCCACTTGAAGAAAGAAAAAAAAAACACATTTGAAAATATATAAATGTGATGGGCTTCATCACCTGAAATGTTTGAGCTGATTGAATAGTGCCTACTTAAAATGACTTGTGCTTTGAGCTTCCAGTATTTAAAATTCTGGTGACCTCTCAGAGTCAATGTAATACCTATTTATAGGTAATGAAGATCAGGGCTGTGCTATCTTCTGGGGCCTTCCAATTGTCTTTTGATCGAAACATATTTCTACAGGATAAAATAAGCAAATATATACATAATCCTCTCATTACTAACTTTTTCTTTCACAAAATACTGTTCTATGAAACCAATAGAAATGCATTTAAATCTTTCTCTTTTGATTATATGTTTAAGAGTAGAAGAGGTAGAGAATAATGCTATGATCAGCCAAATAACTCTTAAATAGTGATCCAGGAAACTCTAAGATTAACTTTCTCTCATTCATGAAGGGACAATAGACCTTCTGATGCCTCCCAAGGAAAGTTGCTCCCTTCTGACCACAGGTGTTAGTAAGTAGAAAAATGTTCATGTGAAGGCTTGCCCTGCAAAGGCACCAGCTGTTATTTTAGTCCCCTGAATTATGCACAGTGGATAGCCTCACCAACCTTCCATTAAAATAACATGCCAATTTAGGGCCCTTGCTGGTGGTGCAACAGGTTAAAGTACAGCAGGTTAAAGTACAGCACTAAGAAGCTAAAGCCACGTCAGCATGAGTTCAATCCCTGCCCCAGAGGTGATCCTCATGGTGCGGCAGAACCACCTGCTGCTCCCCTCAGCAATGTACTTTGTTAGTGGGCCTGTTCTGCTCCCCACTCTTTCTCTGGCGAATCCTCTCACTGCCCCTGCACCTCTGGCCCAATTCTGTGTGCATAAATAAATAAATCTTAAAAAAAAAAAAACACACACCAATTTAATTAACTGTTCTGAGGAAGATTTATGTTCAGGAAGAACATGAGTCTGTATAGACCATTTGCAAAATATGGGATAAAATAATACTGATGGATATACCTACATTAGTGTTCTCATCATCATGAATATGCTAATTTTCATCTTGACTGACCCTGTAGGAGGATACTACAGGTATGACATTCTAAGAGCCCACATGCTGTTAAATATCTATCAATTGTAAAAAAGCAACATTTTGAGGGCTTCCCTGGTGGCACAGGGGTTAGAATCTCAGCACCATCAAGCTATGGCCAGTCACTGTGGCATGAATGTTTCTTTTTTGATCACTGAATAATATTCCACTCATAATTTGAATTTTCATGTAACTAATTGGCTTTTTGTCTTGTGGTTCAGCTTAATATTATCTAAAAAGGAGGCATTGTGCCTCTGATAGACATTCTTTGTTTCATCTTCCATTTTCAGTGGGTCCCTGGAAGTCATCTTGCCACCAGCAATTTTTTTCCAAAAGATTTATTTGTTTATGCACACAGAACTGGAGTACAGGCCAGAGATGCAGGGGTGGTGAGAGAATTCACCTGAAACCGAGTGGGGAGCAGAATAGGCAGATCCATGAAGTATACTCTGAGGGGAACAGCGGGCAGGTCAGGAGAGGTCTGCTGTGCCATGTGGGTTGCCTCCAGGGTGGGAATTGAACTCATGCTGAAGTGGCTTTAGCTTCTTAGTGCTGTGCTTTAATCCACTGTGCCACTAGGGAAGGCCCATCCAGCAGCATTTTTAATGATTTTTGGAAAAACAAAAATGAAAAAATAATTAAAGAAAAACTCTTACCTGAATTCAGAAGTAAAAACTTACCATATTATTGATTTTTTTTCAATCAGCATCTTTTTTGAAAGTTTTCCCTTCTTGTAAGCAATACAGATCATTATTCCTCTTCCTTTGTGAGACACTACTATACAGCAAGCTGAGAATAAGAAGGGTTTCAATCCCACTCCTAGGAATCTATCCAAAGGATACAGAAACATTAATTTGAAAGGGAACCTTCACTCCTCTGTTTTTTTTTTTTAATAGCACTATTTACAGTAATTAGGATATAGAAACTACCTAAATGCCCTAAGACAGAGACTGAATCAAGATGATGTGGTGTATATAGAGTGGATTATTACTCAGAAATTATAAAGGACAAACTCATGTCATCTGCACCAGCACGGATGGAGCTGGAAGGGATTATGCTCAAGGAAATAAGCCATAAGGAAAAAAAAAAGAAAATTTTGGTGATTTCATTTACAAGAGGTTTATAGAGAAACTGAACAAAGGTTCAGAGAAAAAACAAAAGGCAAAACTATCAGGCAAAATATAGATCTAAGACATACAGCAGGAGAGGGTTTGGGAGGTGGTCAAAACAGGAGAGAGGAGAGCACAAGGGATTGTAATGATGGTTCATGGGTGTTGTGGTACTGGAAGATTTATGAGGACTACACCCAAGAGGGGTGGGAATCAAATAATGTACAATGATGTAAGAAAAGAAAAGTTTCCCTTTTTTTCCCCCCAAAACTATGGGTATGAAAATGTGATAGCTGGTTTGACCATAGGATTCTGTCCTAATCAGGCAGGTAGTGGGAGGTAACCTTACTTTTTTCATTGGAAAAGTACGAATTGTACTTATCTCATAGTGTCCATGGAAAGACTCCTGGAAGGCATGGGATGGAGTGTCTGGTACTCAGCAGTTGCCTTTTCTTCTTGTCAGTGTTTTTTTTTTTTTTTTTTGTTATTGTTGCTTTAAGATTTATTTATTTATGCATACACAACTGAGGTGCAGGCCAGAGATGCAGGGGCGGTGAGAGGATTCACTAGAGACAGAGTGGGGAGCAGAACAGGCAGATCAACAAAGAAAACTGCTGAGGGGAGCAGCAGGTGAGACAGGAGAGGTCTGCTGTGCCATGTGGGTCACCTCTGGGGCCAGGGATCAAACTTGCACTAAAGTGGTCCTGTGTCCTAACCCATTGTGCCATCAGGGAGGGCCTCTTATCAGTGTTTTACAGCCACTGTTGACCTTGCAGATGACTGGGGCCAGGGGAAATCTTTACTGGAAGGATTTCTGTAGATTTCAGAGTCAGGATATAGTTGGATCCTCAGAATGGAGCCAATTCCATGGATGCATCTCTATCAGGTGCATGCCAGAACTTTGTGGGCATGGTTTTCTGTGGATGTGGAACCATACCAGATTAGAACACGACTCTTGGTGGCAAAGCATGGCACAAATCCATTAAGACATGTGGGAGAGGATCTGAAGTGCCGGGAAGCTACCTTGAGGCAGTTGCTGGAGTCTACACTGGACTGCCATTCAGTCAGCTGACCATCAATCCCATTCTCTGTTGCAAGGCTACTGTGTATTAATTGCTCTTACTGGAAAACTTAAAGCCTGTTTGCACATTCAGTACAGATCAGATAAACCAGGGTTCACACTTCTTCATCCCAGTGTGCATAAGGGGTATTAATTATCATTGCTTAAGTAGGGTGGCTCGAAATTTCTCAGGATTCTTTGGAAGGTGATGGCTACCCAGTATCTCTCAAATGTACACAGGCAAAATATGTATATGTCTCTTCTTTATTGAACTCCATTTCTCTTTATTTGTCTTCTTTTTTACTCTTTCCCTCCTCCCTCTCTTAGCACATAAAGATGCCATTTAAAAATCTTCACTCTGACATTTGCAAAGGAATATTCTTTCACCTGTAGTTGTTACTTACTAAGCATCATCATAAAGAAAGTGGTACTTTTTCTGTGCCCAAGAGAAAATAGCTAATCTTTTCAAAACAGTCAACTTTCTGAAAGTAATAATTTTCATTTTCATGTCCTCCTGTACACTTTACAAAGAACTCCCACACACTTAATCTCAGTTAATCCTCACAGATATTGTTATCATCTTCACCTCAGAGATGAGAAATATTAGGGATTAGTGGAGGGCTGAATGAAATAGTTTATGTGAAGGGCCTTAGAAGAGTATAGAATGTAGGAGGGGACCCTGAATTTCCATGGTCTTTCCTCGTGACATATTCAGTCAACACTCTTCTTACTCCCTGGAATGAACCCTTTGCCACGGCCTCTGGCACAGAACAGATGGTTGAGTCATGTCCTTCTGGAACAGAAGAAGTTGGCTAACTGGCTATTTCCCATCCTCTGTCTGCTGTCAGAGAGCACTTCTTTGCAGATGCAGGGGTTGAGTAGTCCTATGAAATAGCAGCTTGGAAAGACATAGAAAATGTACTTTTCTGCTTTTCATTTGTTTGTAAACTTGAAATCCCAGAACACACATCTGCAGGGAAGAGGTGTTCAGTTCTTTTGTTTACCTCTTCCCTAGTTTACCACACACCCCCACAAGCATTTATCTTAGGTGGACCGTCAGGCAGAAAGCACAATAAAACCCCCTGCTGTGCAGGGCCCTGAATTTGAGGCACACTGGGGGATATGAAAGCCAGGCACACCGATCCAATACAGTCAGTGGCACAGAAGAGTGAGCACCAAGTGGTCATTTTTGCTGGAATGCTTCACAGAACAGATGGGCTTTTATGAGTTTTCTGAAGTTTGTTATTATAAATCTAAATGGCTGTTCTGAGGATTCTTTTCTTCTATATGCATTTAAGTATCTCAATTTGTATTTGGTGCTTGTAAACTGCAAAGACAGTTTCCTTTGGAACTGAGTATCTCAGGGCAGTGTGAGCATCCCACTCGGCTCTCCAGAAATCTCAGATCCACCTGGGCAAGCTGTTTGGAGGTAGCAGCTCTGACCACACCTGCATGAGTTCCATGCTGCAAAATCAAATAAAGTGATACAGTGACAGGTCCCATGTTACAATCAAAGTTAATTCCTTGATTGTTCCTTATAATACAGGTCGTAGGGATACAGGATGATGGTGCCAAGGAGGGGGCAGGTGATATTCTCCTCCACATGGTCACCCAGGATCCAGGCTGATAGAGGTAACCAAAATTGCCATCTGAAGTTTGCTATAGTGAGAAATAAAAGAGCCTGGAGGGGGAAAATAATAATGAACAATTATATACCAGAGATATTTATGGAGCTGGAGTGGGGAATGGGATCAAAAAAGGGGGGGGGGTGTAGTGGAATGCACTGGACTATGGTGATGGCATACAGGCGATTTGGTGATGGACAGCCCATGGGGATTACAACTGAGATGGAAAAAGGCACAAAACAATGTAAAAATAAACCATTATATTATTTAAAAAAATATTTGGAGAACTACAAGAGTAATCTCCATTGTCACAGATCAGAAATGACACATATTGCTTCTTTCCAAATTTCATTGAATAGAATTGGTCCCATAATCTCACTTCCTGCAAAGATATTGGGAAGTACAGTCTCTACAGCCAGGGAGGACGACTGCAAAGTGGAATTTGATGAACATGGAGCTTTGTTGTTGCCTTGGTTGATGTTTGCAGAGAGAGAATATTCCCATTATTGGGGATTTTGCTGTGCAGCTTCTCCTATTCATGAGTAGTTGAACCACATATCATAAGAAAAAACAAATCAGGGGGCCCCCTGGTGGTATAGGGGTTGTCTCAATACTATCACCACTATGGCCTGAGTTGATCCCTTCCCAGGGAGCTGACACACATGGCACAGCAGACCTCTCCTCTCTCACCTAGAGCTCCCCTCAGCAGTGTATTTCAGCAGATTCACCTGTTCTGCTCCCCACTCTGTATCTGGTGAATACTATCATCCACCCTCGCACCTCTGGCCTGTACCCCAGTTCTTCTATCTTACATACATAAATAAATCTTTAAAAATAAAAATAAAACCTGATCATAAAAATATTTATCTTAGACTTTCATATAGAATGTTAAGATTTCTCCATGACAGTCACCTCTTAGTGGTCATGTTCTTATGCAAAACCATATAGCATTCTCTAAACCCATTTTGAGCCAGGAAAGACCCTAAAATCTCTTGGGTAACCAGGATTGGCCAACATGGCATATGCTTTTGGTATCAGGGCTCCAGGCCTTTAAAAATTTAAGATGATAACATTTGAAATCGAGTATTCTGGAATTCCTGTGTTGCTTCCTACTGAGAAGGGTACTTGCTTATTTTTTTTTAATGTCCATTTTCATCCACTTTTAAATTTAGAAAATAATTATAAGCAAAGCCCAAACATTTGAAAGTGAAAGGAAATCAGCCTCATGCATTTCTGGTAGCATTGTAAATTAGTACAATCCTTTGAGAGAATAATCCAGCAAAATGTATCGAAAGCTTTGTAAGTACTGTATTGCCACCAATATGTCAAGAGTCATAAAAATGCTTATAACCTCACTAATACCACCTCTGGGAGCTTAATTCAAAGTAACACAGCAATCCCTTATTAAGCATCTCAGGTAACATTCAGAAAGGCAGCGGGGTTGATGCCACCCCAAAAAGTACTTTGATAAGGTCATGATTCAATTAACATTAGTGTACTGTGGATAGAGAAAACATTGTCCTTAAAGAGATTGCTATCAAAATTAAGTAAATAAACTTCTAGAAAGCATCTATTAGACTAAAGACATGAGCCTATTTGGCATAAAACTCTTGTCTGTCCATTTTTTTCTGTAAAAGAGTGCTCTTGACTTCAAGAACTTCCAGATACTTTCTGTTCTACAGATTATATTTCTTCCCTAGTTTTTTCAGTAAATACATATTGCCTGGCATTTAGTACCTTTTTCACATACATTATGTGTGTTTTTTATATCGTGTTGGCAAAAATCCTTTTTTTTTTTTTTGCAAAAATCTTAAATAAGCAGGAAACCTTAAAAAACATTCATTCTCCATATTGGCACATTTTTATAGGTATGGTTTCCTATCAACATATTGAAATTAGGGGTGATGTATGGATGGTTTGTCTTCACGTTAGTTTCATAGTCAGTTACATAAATTGCAGAAATTATCTATTACTTTTGTATGTGTTTTGCTTTGTTTCAGGGAATTGTTTTGAATAGATTCTTTGTAGGTAGAATGTCAACTTAAAATTTTTTTATTATCCTTAAACTCTAGTTTTTAAGAAATCACAATTTCATAATTTTTGAAAATAAATTTTGCATAGAGCTTGAAAGAATTCACCAGTGACAAGAGTAGGGAGCAGAACAGGCAAATGTATATAAATATACTATTGAGGGGAGCAGCGGACAAGACAGGAGAGGTCTGGGACACCATGTGGGTCAGCTGCCTGGCTGGGGATCAAACTCAGACCTTTGTGGTGATAACACTGAGAGTTAATCCCTGCGCCACCAGGGAGACCTCATTTAATAATTTGGATGGATAGGGTTATTTGCCAAAACTGCAGGATGGGTTTATTTCACCATTATTTATTTTAAGGTAAATTAAAGTACCACCAAAATGTAAATATGTAATATAAGTATATATTTATTATTTAAATATATGATATATTTACTATGTGTGTGATCCACTATGTGGCATATTAAGCCACTTAAACAAATTGTTATGAAGAATATGAATCACACCATAATGTTTAGAGAATAAAAATAACAGCCACTTTTTATGGGCCCTTGCTCGGTGCCACTCATATTTTCTTAACCCTATTCAAACCCTCAGATTAAATTTTCACTGTAGAAAAGATCCATCACTGGACTCATTGAGGGGTCAATGTTGAATGGAACTGGGCTTTGGGCAGCATCTGTCTCCTTCCAGAACTTTCCTGAGCCATGCCCCACTAAAGTCTTTCCAGATTCAGACAAGCTCAGGTACAGTGAACCTTTGGTAGAAGAGTGTGCAGGTTCTGCTTGAACTCACAGGCCTTGTCTCAACTTTAAAGATGAGTCCCCTTTACAAAATACACTGATCAAGTCTTTGCTGAGCACCCAAGCGGAAGCTTATTCTGGATGTTATGTTTGATGTGCCTGTTAAGCCAATCATCCTTCTGGTTTCTTAATACAGTGAGAATGAGTCTAAACACTTGCCACCAATTTATACAGTTCTTTCTAAATTCATTAATCTAAATAATTCAACTCAAATATATTTCTTGTGAAGTATATTAAAATGATGACTTTTTGGGATCATTTTCTCAAAAAGAAAATGTTCTTGCCATCCACACATTCTCCTCTGAACTCAAACTACAGCAAACTACATCAAGAGTGTCTCCTTTCAATTTATTTAGAATTTTGTACCTTGTCACTCCAATTTACTTTTCCATGAAGCCTCTGGTCTCTAAATGTGTGATGCTACAGAGCCCCACTGCTCCTCAAAAACTGGAGGGAGAAAATCTGTTCAGTAAATTACATTTCTGTTAGAAAGCAGAGGAACCAATACTGTTTTAAACAAGAAGTTATAGAACCATTAATATTATCTGAAAGTAGAAAAAAAGGGGCTGTGTGTGTGAGACTCACCAGATATAGATTTCAAAGGAGGTATCATTTTATTTATTTTTGAAGTCCTAATGCTTAGATAATTCTAGAAATCTAGAAAGCATCCAGGGCCTGTTGGTTGAACAAATGAATGAATAAGTGAATGTATGCCCCAAAGATTCACCTACTAAGCACAGATCACCAGGATATATGAGTGATGCCAGATATAACAAGGTAGTCGCAGTCAGTGCAGATATATTTATGCTGAGTTACAGTCTTATTTTTAACCTGGTTTTCCTAAAAAGTCAAAAAACAAAATTGTCATCCACATGACTGATGGGATTTTAAAGTCTTTCTTGATTTTAGATACATGTGAACAGTGATGCAGTAGAGTTAATAATGAAATGAGGAAAGAGCAAGATGGGACGATGGTGAAATTCCCCATCTCATTTCAAGGAGTCACTTGACAAAGGAAGGGACTTGTGTGTATAGTTTTCATGGGTTTGCCTATCCGTTGAGTGTATTACAGACATTAACTCATTGCTGTTTTCTCCACCACTTTGTCAGGCAGGTTTTCTGTTCTTACAGAGTACAGAAATTTAGATGATTCAAGTACTTCCCCAAAATCATAGAACTAGCTAGTGGTAGAACTGAACTCTTAATGCAAACAGTCTGACTGTAGGACTGACACTTTGAAAAACGGTGCTCTATTCTTTTTGTATCAGGAAAATAGCACTTTCATGGGCTTTTGGCTAGAAGATTACAGTGCCTGTACTGTACTGGAAAGGTGAAGAATGAATTTAAAGAATCAAAAGGAAAATAAAAATTGTAAAAGTGAATTTCACTGTGGCTCAATGAGCCCAGAAATAGTTTCCTATAAATGAGAGTGCTGGAATTTATCTTCTAGAAATAAATAAAATCTTTCCCCTCTTATCATTTGAATCCTTACAAGCTCCATTTCAATGTGTTCTTTGAATGTTCTAGTATCTCTGTGCTTTAATTAGCAGCTGTTTCCAAGTGTGATAGGTGATTCATGCTAGTCTTAATATTGTATATAATTGGATCTCTAAGGCAAATTTATCTGTCAGAGTAAAATTGATCTACAAGTAGTTCCCTCTAGCTAATACCTAAATTAGTTTCACCTGGACTCTGCCCTCTGCTTCCTCCTGAATTATACCCAAGGAAGGAAAGCTAACAGCTGGTGTAGGAAACAACAATTTTATCCAAAAGATTTGAAGGTGAGTCCAAGCTTATTATGAGAAGAACAAGAAAACTAAACATATTTATGGGCCAGCTTTGGGAAAATCAAGCTTATAACTCACTGTATTTTAGAATACTTCAAACCCACTCTTCAGAATTAATCCTTCAAGGCAATATCTTAAACCAGTGAGCAATAGAGATTCAAGATGAGTAGGAATTTTTGGATTCCATTGTAAATTTTTTTGTAAACGTAGACTCTCTCTATTGTCTGTTTTCTTCAGTACTCCTTCTTACATTTAAACAATTCTGAGGCATTGTTCAGATCTATAATATGCAAATCCAAATACACAAATTGTTCTTACTAAGTGGATAATGAATTAATCTTAATCAGAAATAAAGAACATAATGGCTGATGGGGTGTGGTTGAGGAAGTAATTCCTATTTCCAAGTTATATTTTTCAGTGCCCTAAAATGATATGAAAAACTTGTCATGTATGCTTTGTACTCTCCTCCCATCATCCCCAGGACCTCACTGTAGGCATCAGCCTTCTTTGTGTACTGTAACAGTTATCACAGCGTACTTATAACTTACACCTTTTTCCATCAGGTTCTGAATTAAGTGTTCTTCCCTTATTGTCTAGTTCCAAGAATAGGCCCTCCCAAAGAGTTGAGAATTCTGCTATCATCTTTTTTTTTTTTTTAAAGATTTATTTATTTGTGCATACAGAACTGGGGTACAGGCCAGAGGCTCAGGAGCAGTGAGAGGCGTCACCAGAGACAGAGTGGGGAGCAGAACAGGCAGATCGATGAAGCACACTGCTGAGGGGAGCAGCGGGCAGGTCAGGAGAGGTCTGCCACACCATGTGGCCACCTCCGGGGCAGGCGGGAATCGAACTCATGCAGAAGCGGCTTCAGATTCTCAGTGCTGTGCTTTAACCCGCAGCGCCACCAGGGAGGGCCTCTGCTATCATCTTTTAATGGAAAGAGGGTTAGGCAAGAAATTGGAAGACCTAGTTCGAGTGGCAAGGGACTACTGAGAATTGTACTCAGTTTCTCTGAACATAGATTTTTCCCAGTGTGAAATGTAAGAAGCTGGACTTGCTAGTTTTGTTTGAACTGTGTTCTGAATGTGAAACATTCAATAGAAAAAGATAGATGCATCACATGCTCTTTGCAGCTTTATTCACTATAGCTAAGATAGGAGAACAACCTAAGTGCTCTTTGATGGGTGAATGAATAAACAAAATGTTTTATATATTCACAATGAATATATTCACATATAAAGAATGAAATCTTAGGAACTCAAACACAGTGTGTGGGAATATAGACTGTTCTAGTCTCCATAGAAAACAGTATGAAGGATTCTCAAAATATTTTAATTTGATCTATCATGTGGCCCAGCAATTCCAATCCTGGGTACCCCTACCTGAAGAAAGCAAATACACTAATTCAAAGGGATTTATGAATGCAGATGTTCATTGCAGCACTGGTTTTTAAAAAATATT